>NC_072733.1:53000667-53255124 GCF_026930045.1 Uloborus diversus | reverse complement strand
CGGTAAGATTTCACTTGGTAACCATGCATCACAAACATAAGCAATAAAATCATATTACTTATACTTGTACAATCACAATAGTCGTGATTGCTTTTGCTTTGCATTAAAAAACGTTTTGCGTGAGATTTATTGTAAATTTAAATTTCTTCAGGGAGTCTTCTCATTTAGCAGATTTTTTTTACATGTGTCATGTGCTATAGTAACCGAATTACAGCTTTCTCTTGTAAGCATAATGAATTAATATAAGTTATTGAAACTTTAAAGTTAGAGATCAAGAAGTTTTGGTTCCTTTTTTAATGCTTATCATTAGTGGAGATAAGAATTAGTTCTCTTAGCGTTGAAGATATCATTAAAACTAGAAAAAAAAATATGTCAGGGGGGAAAATTTAAATAAAATTAATACATATTTCTTCAGAGTCTTTTAGATTGCAGTAAAAAAAAAGAATCTTAGCGCAATAAAAGGAAGCAGATTAAAGCATATAAAATTACTATTATTGCTATTTGGTTGAAAATTGTTATTGTTGTAACAGTTCTGGATTAAAATCTCTAGGGGCCAAACTTTTGGTTCTTTAGTGTTAGAATTCTCATTAGATCGCTTAGAAATAAAAACCAGCATCTCGTAGCATTTTGATAGTGTGTACAGTAAATACCTTCTCCAAACATGAATCAATAAGTATTTTAAGAGATGTAGGCAGCGTAATCATAACAGTAACAATTAGAAAAAGTGAAGAAGAGCAAAATTAACGTAAAATTTGCAAGTAAAAGATAGAAGCACAGTTAATTCCTGTGAATTATGAAGGAAAATAGGTGCATAACACAAATAAACGCCATATAGCATAGCAAGTTGCAGTCAGAATTAAAAAAACCTCCTATAAGAAGTAGCAAAAATATTTGAAAATTGTTATTCTGATCTGTATCACATTATGTATGATATACATTTCTTTCATATGCCCCAAATTCCTCAGTTATGAAATATTTGTACTTTCTACAAAAATTTAAATTAAACACAAAAATCGTACTTTTTCATACTGTGCTTTGGGAGAGAAGATTTCGTATCACACAAAATAAATAGTACTAAAATCATTCTTCTGGCTGTTAAAAAATTCACTTGCGAAATTTCCCATAATTTATGATATACTTATATGTATTCCCAGAGAAAAGAAAGATTAGTTGGAAATTCAAGATGGTTGTCAATTCATTATAGCAAGATATGAAAGATCCCAATTTCATGTTTTCAATCTATAGAAAATAATATATGCATTGATATAAAGTTGAATTCCAAGAATTAAACAAAGTAATTTGATTGTCTTTTTGGTCTCTTTTCTTATCCGAAAGTTGAGGTTTTGAAAATCAAAAATTTTCTGACACTTTACAACAGATGATCAAGGATCAACGTGAGAAAAACGCGAATACAGTAATATACTCAAGCTTCCGAACTCTGAAAAACAAGGACAATAAAAGAACACTTCACATATGGGAATTGGTGTAAATGTCAATAGACATGTCTTGGGGCGACCGTCAACGCCAAAATCAAAGGAAGTAGCAAATATCCGTTTCCCTCCCCCTCTCGCCTCTCATTACCTTGCTCAAACCTTTTTCTTGTAAATTGGTCTTTGTATAGGGTGGAGAGGCAGGAAGTATGTAAAAGAGATAATGGCGTCGATTAATAAAGGTAGATGCACTGCAGCCAACTTTTTTCTTTTCCCGTACTTGATATTTTTCAGTGACATTTTATTTTAATGATATAACAAAAACGGTTTTTAACGTTTTTAAGTGTTTTACTTCTTTAAAAATCAAAATCAAAAGTTATTCATAAAATCAAGCCTAGGTAAACAATAAAATTTGTAAGGGTTGGTTGAAGTAAGTGGGACCTCTTTTTAGAACAATTCGTTTTTGAAACCTTATACAAATATTTTGAAGCAATAATAATAATAACTTGCTGACTTGTTTTTCATTTTGGACATTGGTAATAATCAAAAGTTCATTATTATTTTCTAAAAAGGGTTTTAAATTTTCTTAACGATTATATTTTTTGAAGAATCACATAGGTTTCTCACTTACCTCATAATAATGGGGTAAGTGGGTCACCCCACTTTTATTTAAATTTAAATCAAGCACATCTAAAAAAAGTGGTAAGGGGGGGGGGTTGTAAATTTAACCATTTATGAGATATTTACTACCATTTAAAAACCTGTATGATGGAGAATTATAAAACGAAAAACAAAACAGTTATATGCTTTCAATAAATTTCATAGATATAGGAATATAATTAACTTTACATAAAAAGTGTGTTAAATGAACATAATACAGTTGATTGAGATTAGTTTTTGTAAATTAGTCAAAAAATTACAAGTAAAAAAAGAAATTGGAGACACTAAATGGCGATGTCTATTTAAAGTTGGATAAGCGTGAACCATTATCACCTCATCCTCAGTAATAATTCCAACGTCATTTGCATCAGGCCAATAAAAAGTTTCACTATTTTTATCCGTTGTACCGTTGTTGTAAATTCAGCACTTTTTTTTTCTTTGCATAATCAACTCCCAACATTAGAGCTATATAATACTTTATGATTTTCTTTGATGGAAGCTTCATGAAATAAATGTTCATTATCTGTAGCAGTTTTTGTAGCTAAACTATCACTTCCTACTAGGTCTTCATAGTTACCTATTATTTCATAAATATACTTAATTTCATCAGAAATGCTTTTGGTATCAAAATTGCCACTATTACGGGAGAACGCACTTACCCCACAGTGAGGGGACCAACTTACCCATTAAAAGAAAAATTACGGGGTAAGTGGGACCCCTCCTCTCAATACTTATTAAAAATATTTGACGCAAAAATTCATTATATAGAATGTACTTTAGGTTAAATTATGTATATGAAAGTATAATGATCAAAACAATTACAAAAAAGAACATGGAAACACTTTGAAAAATGTAGCTTAAACTCCCTAAAATATATATTTTTACGAAACGTTTTTTGACATATAGGTTCTATGACTTAGAAAAAAGTTTCATGAATCCTAAATATATGTAAAATCAATCACTGTGATGAAATGTGACATGGTAAGTGTAAAAAAATATAAAGGCATTTCTATATTTGTTTTAGGGTACCCACTTATTCCAACCAACCCCTACATTTTTCAAAAAATGAATAAATACAGCGTTAATAAAGGTATCGCCCGTTTCTTCACAACTGAAAATCTTTATTATAATTCTAATGATCAAAACTAAATCTTAGTCTCATTAAATTGCGGAAAAGATTTTTCTTCGCGGATTCACTACAATAAAAGTAAGCTTAAACATCAATCCACTTTTTTCTTTTTTACATCTCAATAACTCCCCTTATATAACTCTTAGGACTTTTACAAGAGAAGTCATACAAAAATTAAAATAAAATTTGAGCTGTGATATGGCGCTTTAAGTTTTAATGCGGAACTTTTGAAAATTGAAATTTGGAGCTTCCTCCTTTTTGCATCAAGCCCTTTAATTGCAATTTCAAGCCATCTCAGCTGACTTTCGAGCTCTGGTGATCTCACACGAAATTTGTTTGAAGTTAACATCTTACGCTACTCACTGTTTAAATTTTGCAGGCGTGGTACGCAAACCTAAAAGGAACCTTTGCTTCTCACTGCCTCATATACTTGTGATAAACATGTATCATAAAGTAAGGTGTCGTCAAATTTTGCCTGGTTGCAATTAAAAGTAAATATCAAAAGTATCTATCATTTCAAATGTAATAGTAATGTAAGCATATTGATCAGCTTGGAGTAATATAGAACTTGTTAAAGAGTTTACAATTTTAAAATTCTTTTACTCTTCTTGATATTTACGTCTTTCTGTAGTGCGATATGAAATTACTTGATTTTTTAAAAAAGTTAGCTGCAGATTTGGTAACCCATGCGCCTATGCCTTAATCTGATAAGGTAGGGAAAGAGCGGGAGGGGGGGGGGGGAGGTGCTTAGGACTGCAGAGTAAAATTTTCTTGCTACCTGTCCCTGATGTCTTTCTAGACTGGCAGAGAGGTAGGGGTACATATGTTAAGGGAAAAAAAGGTTTAAAAAAAATTTAAAAAAAAGCTTTTTTTTAGAAACATCGAGTTTATTTTATTTATTTATTTTGTCAAGTTCAAACTTATTGAAATAGTTCTTTTTCACCCCCCTGAAATTCTAATGAGAACTTCAGGCCGTGTAAAGAGTTTCAAAGCGAGAGAAGTGTCATTTTTTTCCCTTTATCTTTTTTCGCCCTCGCATTATATTGAAAACTTCCCGTGTACCAAATAATTCATTGCTGCTATTGGTTACAACCAAGAATATATGGGTGGGATTGTTCAGGGGTTAACCCCTGAGAACGCTTGGTTTTGAACCATATTATTAATCTCATTATAGAATTATATTCGGGTGGAGGGGACTGTTTTACCACCCCCTCTCCTTTCCCCAGTAAGTTAAATTCTGGCTGCGCTAGTGGCAATATTCAATCATTTAACAGCTACTTTCGAATCAAACCTTTTTAACAGTTCATTAAACGGCCTATTTCAAAAACTATAAAAAGTTGTGCTTAAATATCTTTTTCTATCATATAACATCCATCAGGTTTTATGTGACGAAATAATCTTTATATATTAATAGGTAAGCCGTTTGTTTCGATACCGATTTCTCTTCTGTGTTTGTGAACCGATTTCCTTCATTCTTTTTTTGTTCGGCAGCTATTGCCGAGTTTTAGTGTCATCAACAAAAATTTTTTGAAATCGAACGGTAATTAACGTTATTAATAAAAAAAAACCGCATTTTCGTCCTAAATGGCTCTTTCTACGCGAACTCATGGTCTAATTTCTTCGAATTTGATATGGTTGGAAAGGTCTTTAAAAAACACTCCTAACGAAAAAATTGTCAGGGCGCCCAAGATCCAATAACCTAAATCCGCTAGAAAAAAGTTATAAGCGTTTTTTAGTTAGCGAAACTCAAAAATTGTAATTTTATCTATTTTCCATTGCTGAAATTTATTGTTGGAAGCGTGAAATATTAAGTTTTAATTCATTTTTTAAACCGCTTTTTCTACACAAAAAACGCATTTCTATGCTTCGAGCTTGGTATGGATGGAAAGCTCGCAAAAAATGCTTTAAAACACGTTTTACCCGCTAAACCGCGCGAAAATCGAAATCCGCTATGTTGGCTAGAAACAGCGCTAGAAGCAATTAAAAGTTAATGAAAATTCATTTTTATTTGCTTTTTCACGCGACATAGTTAGCGTGAAGAAATTGCTTTATAATATTGTGGTATTGCCAATTCTTACTTGAGCATAAAGAAATGAAATACTTGCATTTGTTTTTATTATTGAGATTTTTTGGGTAACATTTTGATTATGTTTTCTCGATTTTAATATTTAAATAAATCATTTTCTGGAGTGAGGGAAGATTCTCAGTTTCAATAAAATCGACTTCTGGGGAAAAAACACACACACACACAGCTCCCAATAACACCTGCAGTTGCTATCCCTACAAACAGATCTCAAGGTGAAACTTTTGATAAAATTGGCGTATTATTACGACTTCCAGTGCTTTTGCATGAACGGAGTTTCGCGGTATCATTTCATTCAGGAAAACTTCCAAAATTGTGAAATTGGCGAACTTTATCCAGTGTTGGTACCAATGCCACGGCGAGAAATATATTTATTTTGCATTCGTAAAAAAAGCGTAGAGAAATGTCTATTTGCAAGGAGCTGACTACTAATGAATCCCCCACCCTCCCTACACAAGGGGGAAGAAATGAATTACAGGAGAGACATCAAGCCTTTTTTTTTGATCGTTTATGAAAGCAGTGTGACATGTGGTAATGGGAAGAGGGGGTATGGTGAAGTGTGAAACTTTGTGACAAAGGAGAGAGGGATCAAAAATTTTGAAAAGTGCATTAGCCAGTTATCCCCTGATCCGTAAACAAATCACAAAACACGATTTTTTAAGATAAAATTGCTCTATTTTTGCAACGTCCAGTGTTTTTGAATGGACAATTTTTAAAGTAGCAAATAGGATTCGTTCTCTTTACTGTTTTAAATGTTATATTTCTAATGGCAGAGATCAAAGCAACTCAATAATATTAAAGTTTTAAAAATAAATATTGTTCATCCAGAAATTTGACGTATAATCTGAGTTTTGCAGCATCATTTCATTCGGGAAGATTTCGGTAATTGGGAAATTCGCTCTCTTCATGTATTGGCGTCAAGTTTTTGCCACCAATTGCAGCGCGAGAAATGTTTTTTCTTTGCGTACGAAAACAAAGAGTAGGGAAATGTATGTTTGCTTACGGTTACCACAAAATAGGGGCAGTCCACGAATGAAGTCCCGCTTTCAGGTGGAGTTCACGAAACAGTAACAGTTTGTGTCAAGGGAGAGGAAAGAAATGATATGAGGAACATACAGTGGGGAGAATGTGACAACAAGCCTTTTTTTAATAGGAATGTTATGAAGAACAGCGTGACATGTGAAAAAAGGAAGATAGGGTATGGTGAAGTGCGAAACTTTGTGACAAAGGGGGAGTGTGTCGAAAATGTTGAAAAGTCTGACATCAATTTTGCACCGCCCTTAAACACAAACAAATTACAAAGACGATCTTTTTTTTTAAATGAACTATTATTGCGACGTCCAGTGTTTTCGAATGGACAGTTGCCACGAGTAGAGTTCGTTCATTTGTTACTTGGAAATTTATATTTCTAATGACGAAGAAGCAACTTACTCAATAATAGTAGACGTTTTATAAGTAATATTTTTCATACATAAGTTTTACGCATAAACTGAGTTTTGAGGCTTCATTTCATACGGGAAGATTTCGAAAATTGGATAATTGGCGATTTTTATCCATTGGCGTCAAATTTGTTGTTTCCAATGCCAGGGCGAAAATGTTTTTCCTTTGCATACGTAAACAAAGAGTAGAAAATATATATATTTGAATAGGTTTAGCACAAGGCAACATGGTATCTAAAATAAAATTGTTCAAGCCAAGAATTTGACGACCACACAAATTTCTCAATGGAGTTGTTTCCTACAGTCAAAAATACTACTTTTAGTCACTGAAATTGATAGAATAAGAAAAAAAAAGCCAGAAAAAACTTTTCACAACAATTTTTTTTTTATTAATTTTTTGAATGTCCGATTCTGGAAATAAGGCGCTGTCTTTATGACGTTACAAGTAATGTACTTTGGCGTGCTGCTTCATTGTCGCCCTAAATGTTTACGCTTTTTTGTCAACCAAGCTTCCAGATTATAATAATTTGCGATGTGCGCTAATGGCATCAGTTAATGGCATTTCATCGCTTTTAATGCAATGTGCAGAAGCGTAAAAATTGAGTTTTAATCTGCGCACCAATTAAAATATTTGTTAAAAAAATTAATTTGTTTACAAACTATTTAAAAAACTGCTAAAACCCATGTTTTTAAGCATGCTCTTTCAAAGAAAATACTTTTAAAATTTCAGAAATGACTCCACATTACCGAAATATCCCCTTTCATCCTTTATTTTGAGATTAACAGACAAAAAGTAAAACTGGAATGAATTACTACTGTTTGGTATTGTATATACATACAAAAATTGTACGTTTCCCCTGATATGCAGTAAACATGAGTAAGAGTAGAAATAAAAATGTTGGAAATAGTTAAATTCATTCAAGTTTTCTCAAATATTCATTTATGAATATGGTCGAGTTTCGACCACTGTGCGAACACTAGTACCTAATAAACTAACCACCTTAATTAACCACTAAATAACCTTTTTTTTTTTTTTTTTTTTTTTTTTTTTTTTTTTTTTTTTTGAGAAATACCAGACTCATCATAACCTGAAGTATTTCATGTAACTATTTCCTCGTGGATCCTTTATATTGTCAGACCTGTCAGTGGTTTTTCAAAACATAATTTCTGTCGGTAAAGGTAGAACAATATTAATTTACTGTAAAGTTTCATGCATTTTACTATCCCCCCCTTCCACCAATGGGAAAAGTTTAACCTGTAAAACTGTCCCATTGGACCCCGTCTCGTGAATTTAAAATGTTTGTTATTGCAATAATTGATCTTATTGTACTCCATCAGGTTTAGGGATTGCAATACCGGACCGAAAATTCAATTTTTAAATCGTAATGCCGGTATATGAAATTTCTCAAACAATTCTTGAAAGCATATTGTTTTGTTTGCCACACTTCATAATTGTTTTCAAAAATTATATTATTTACGAAAACGTATTGTGGAAAACATAAAATGAAGGAACAAATGTCATAATAAAAAATCGATAATAGTGAAAATCACAATGCATTTATTGAACTTTCTAAGCATGGAACTTATTTTAGTGCTCAACTTTCCTATAGTTAAAACTACTCTTTCTGAATTCATGCAGGTCGGTGGTACATCTCCTCTAATTATCTAGAAGTGCTTTATCTTCAAATAATTTGGTCTCTTGCTTATCCATTTACGTGTGTGTGTGTGTTTTTGTATTGTGTGCATTATTATTATTATTGTAATTTACATTTATCTTTATGGCTAGTTGTACTTTCTTTGCGAGAGACGGTACATTTCCAATATTAACATCATTTTCTCTTAAGAAGGAGAGGTTTGTGTTTGCTTTTGAAATTTACGATAAACATGACTAAATTTGATCTTGTTTTTTTCTCTTATTCGTTTTCGCTATCTTTACCGGTATTGCAATCACTAATCAGATTCATTTACAAGTATAGCGCAGCCTAAACTACCTCCTTCAGGTTTTTTTCTTTTTTTTTTTTAATAAAAACTGTCCGAGAGAGAGAGAATATATGTATAAACTACTGAATTAAGTTTTACAATATTGTTAAGGTAGGCGACAAACCTAAATATTTTTTACTGAATTTGCCGCCCCTAGCAAAGTGCCGCCCGGGGCAAGAGCCCCCTTTGTCCCCCACACGCTACACCACTGATTAAACCTCTCATCCTCTCGAAAATATTCGAATAACATCATTGATGTTACATGAGGAAGATTATTTAGATTGTGCTTTAACGAATCCGGTCTCCATAGTGTGTTCAAAAGGATTATTGAATTTCTAAAAAATAAAAACATCAACGCGCTCAAAATGTCCCTAGCGAAAACAAGGGATCTTCGACGGAAGGCTGCCCATTCGCGCCCCGTGACGTAAGCTCGTGACGTTTCAGAAGCGCGCACTTTTGCGCGTGGATTTTTAAAAATTCATTAAAAATCAACCACGGTGTTTTAAAATTCGGCGATGGTGAATTTTTTAGTTTTGAGGGTCAATTAACAATATCCAATAGCCAAAATATGAACATTTAATAGGTTGCAACTTCCCTATTGTGGAAATTTTCAGTTTAAGGTATTTCTCTGAATTAATTCAATTCATTTAATAGCCAACTTCCTCCCCCCTTTGCAGGAGATATAAATATTATGATTATACGTATTATATTATAATAGTGATTATATATATATAATAGTGAATTGAATAATTTACTGCAATGTAGGGTTCAATGAAAAGTGTACGTCTTGAATTCTGCAAAACCAAGATAATGAGTTTTCATATGGCACGGTATGAGCTGTAAACGTCAACAGCTGTGTCTTGGGGCGACCACCGGTATCAAAGGAAATCCCAAAACAACTTTCCTACCCCCGGTCAAACTTCCTTCAGGCAATTTAAACCACCGCGCCGGTCTTTTCAGGGGCAGGAAGTAGAAAAAAGAATAATAGTAGGTAATAATAGACTGAAAGAGTTGATGGACTACTCACTATGACCATGCTTACCTCATCCCCATTTCATTTTTCGCACTATGTTTTGAAAGCGATGAATACAGATCCAAGTGTTTTTAAGGCATATTTCAAAATAAAAATCTGAAGGTTATTCATACTAACTCTTAGTATAGAGGAAAATCATATTAATTATTTTTTAAAGGTATTTTTTCTTGGAACTCCATAACTTTCTCAATACTTTATCAAACTTAAAAATGAAGATATCATTTCAAAGATTTTTTTTTCGCTTTCGGAAAAAAAAAAAAAAAAATAGAGAAAATTAGCAAATTTTCAGTTTAAGGTATTTCTGTGGTTTTGTCAAAAAAAAAAAAAAAAGGTTTTTTTTTTTTTTTTTTTTGCATGTTTTTTTTAATTCATTGCTCCAATGCATAGTATCCCGAAATAGACGTATTGGCTAATTTAGTTACAGCGTAGTGTTACGAATGCGAAGGTCGTGGCAAGGGCGGCTGTAGCGCAGGACATTCCGAAACTCTGTCCGGGGCAGAAATTTTTAGGGGAGGCATTTTTTTCGGATATCTAAAATTTATTTTTCAGTAAGAATCAAATTGCGTAAAATTATTTTGTAAACATTTCTTTTTGTGGCTTGGAAGTCTGAAAAATTAGTACACTACTGTCCAACCATGGATTGCATGGAATTTTCAAACATCCAGATAAGACAAATCTATGTGAAAAAGGGAAAATTAAAAATTTGATGTGCGTATTTCGCTCATTTGAATGAGACTCTGCTTCTGCAAAAGCTGAAATCGGTGAAAATTAATAGATTCGTCCAGTTCCAGCTGTAAAACGGATGTTTGTCTTTCCATACAATCCGTGGTCAGACAGTATTTGAATTCATTATTTAAACGCATTTTCTTCAATGATACTTGTTTCTTAGCTGATGTTGATAAAATAATGAAGCTGAAATCCACTATCTGTGAATAAAAAAAGGTGCTCTTTTCTCTTTTACATGAATAAATATTAAATTACGCAATCTTAACGAATTAAACTAGACAAAGAGTAACACAATGATAGATTGTACTCCAAGTGTCAGTAACGATCGAGCTAATGATATTTTTTTATGGTACATAATATATAAATTGATAATCTAATTCAAATCAGTTTACAATAATTACAATAATTTCAAACGTAAATTGTCGTAAGAAGTTTCATAGAAAAATTCACTGCACAATAATTAAATTTGTGTTCATGACGAAGTTCATATTGTTACAAAACTATATTAAATAAAATGCAAACATTGAGGTACATTTTAAAGCTGGGAAATTATACTTTAAATAAAACTTTTGCTCCAAAATTTTCAAGACTAAATTTAATAGTCAACATTTAAAATTTCAAGCGAAGCTGAAATAGATCAAATGCTGTACTTTGCAGTCGATTTTAAATATTATGGTGTAGCACTGTTTTATAAATTTATTGCATAATATGCTTGCATTTATTGAGGAAAATCATTTGAAGTTAAAGCAAACGTTTGACGCTTGATATTTTCATACTGTCACCAAATCATCCTCTAATTCTGGCCAAATTGTCAAGACATAAAATATGTTGAGATCAGAATATATCGATATTATTAGAATAATTCATACTGTATTGAACCCGCACCCGCGGTGAGCAAATCATTCTTTTTAGCACGCTGGGGGTGCGGTCCGCAAAGTTCGTAATTTTTCCGGACGGGGGTCCGTGGAGATCTGAAGTTTGGGAACCTCTGATATACGCGAAAGTTTGTGAGGATGTTTGTTATTCTTCAGCAATTTAATGAAACTTTGCAATACTCATGGGTACTTTTCATAGGGTATTTTTCGCCCCGTAATGGCGGGCAAAAACCCCGTTGGGGAAAATTTTCATATAAATTCTCTAATATGGGGGTGAAAAATACTTGCACATATTAACATTATATGTCCGTGGAAAGCTCTGATTTTTCTGCTGAAGACAGCATCTGTTCGAAATTTCTAAGTAAAATAAATAAAAAGCGAGTTATAAGCATTTTTAGTTCAATGTTCGAAGGCTTTCATCAACTCAATTCATAATTAAGTGTATCATCTCAACTCTGTCGACAGCTCTCCCCTCGTGGCGCTGGTTAACAATCAGAACTTAGAAATTGGTAGACTGTTTCTATCTTTCTCACAATCCAAGAAGTAAGAATTGATCTTTTGTGCTTGAAAAGTAATAAAAGCGCTTTATCTCACAGAATTGCAAATTACTGCAGAAAAATGTTTCGGTGTTAAAAACATACATGCAGTAATCGGAATTTTGTGCGATAAAACTTTGCTATATCTTATTTTATAATGCAAGAACTAATATCTGTATTTTCCTTCAAAACTATAGCACAATAAGTCATCAACAATTGCATCGATTATTTCAGAAAAGGCATTAGCCCAACTAATGGAACTTTTCAGGAATCAAGAAAAAGTAATTATGTATTTCATGCTGAAATGAACTAAATTCTACAAATGTTTTTATGACTAATCTAGTCACAAGTAGGATCATTACCTCACCTTAAATTAAGTTTCATTTCATCAGTGAAATTAATTATTATTATTATATTTTTTTAATTTGGACTTATGCCCTTTCTGCAATAAATATCCTGAAAGACTAGTTTAGAGTGATGAAAATGAAAATCAAGTGAAACAGATTAGTTTCAAACTGATTTATGATAGTAAAAAATAATATAACTAAGTGACAAAAATAATTAGTGAATTCCGTTATCTTAACTCATTATGTTAAGAAAACGCATTGTGTATTTTCCTCTTTCTCCCGTCTTGTTTTAACGAAATAATCAAGTCTGGTGTAAAAGAATTATAAAAATACAAGAACTAACAAACCGAGATAAACAGCAAGTTTTACATGTGTACAAAACTATTCATATTCATCAAATATATCTTTCATGGAAATTTTTTTCTATCTTTCTCTTGTCTAGTTTTGTGTAACAAATTCGATGCACAAACTGCACTGAATAATCATCTTGATATTTGTTATTTCTTTAAACAATGTGAAAAATTTCCCTTCATATTCAATATTGGCAAAGATAGTTCAGCCGACAAGCGTTACTTTGTTGTAATCTTTTGAAAACCGTCTAAAAAGTGCCTAGCCCGAAATCGTTCCTTTGATAATCTATCGAATATTAAAACATCATGAATGTTGATAATTGAAAACATTTGTCGCACAGTAGAATCTTTTTCCAAAATCTCAATTTGGAAGGTAAGTCCTGTTAAAAAAGAAGGGCACTTGTTTTAGCAATTACGTTTTTCCCCACCCTTTCTTTTCCAAAACGAAATAATAAATGTTTGAAGGGAAATACAGTTATAGTACTCGCTATCTGAACACTCCCTAATGTGAACACACCGATATTCTGAACACATTTTGATGGTCCCGGCGAAGCTCTATAAACTTAACATAGGCTGTCCTCTCTGTACTCTGAACACCCAATAATATGAACACCCCAGAAGTATGAACGCTTATTTTTAACCATGTTCAATCATTATCTCTCGATATATACTGAACATGTTCACAATTAATGTTCGAAAATCCTCATGAATCAAATTGGGAAGCCTGAAATATATTCACAATTTTATCACGATGATTGATGGGCATTAAAGGGAAGGTGGAGAGAGAAGGAAAATTATTTTCTGAATATTATTGTACCACATACAATCATTCAGCTGAGCAATATGAGCCTGAAGTTTCTGACACTGATTTCAAGAACCTTCAAGCATAATGCGGCTGAGAATCACCCGGAAACATTTTCCTATTGGATGATAAATTAGAATATACACTGAAAAACATATTAAAATTACACTTTTTTTTTTTGAGGTGTTGTACGACAGCTGTATTGTAGTACTATTTTATTGCTGAATGTAATGTAAATTTTTATTAATTGAAAAAGAAAGAAATAAATGCAAGAGTTCAGGCCTCACTGAGTTGAATTAGGCATTTTGCACTAACGACCAATCCAAAATCCAGCACCTCTATGTCAGTTACTAGTATAGTTAACTTGGCAAAGTGTTGAATGCAATAACGCAATAGAATACAAATGCATGCATTATCCAGTCTAGTCTCAACCTGTAATGAACACCTCATAAACTGAACACATTTCTTCGGTCCCATGACTGTTCAGAACAGAAAGAGAGTCCTGGGGCCTGCTTTTGCTTGTATGTCAGCAACTAGTTCATTTAGAAACTTCGGAATTTCATTAAACGATTTGCTGAATCTTTAGATACAAGTAAACGCTGAAAAATTAAATTAATTCTTAATATTGTTAAAATTCATATTTATAACCCCAAAAAAATTTTGTTGGAAAGAAAAAGTGCGGCTCAAGTTATTTAAACCAAATTTTTTCCAAAAAAATATGAATGTTTCAACACTCAAATTTATGATTGAAAGCTGGATAATGATAAGAAATTTTGTACCTGACTTGAGCCGCAGTTTTCTTCGTTTGAGGTGTCATTTTCTTGGAATAATTGAAAGCTATAAGAATACTTAAATTGTCCTTTCTGATACAGAGAAGTTATTTTGTTCTTTTGAGTGCATTATGAAAAGTACATAGTATTTTCTTTTAAAAACTTCTGTTATTTAAATAAGAATCTGGGGAAATCAAAAACAGTAACAGTTAAAATTATAAAAAAGAAAATAATAAAATAATTATGAAAATTTGAAACTTCATAAACTTGGCGATGAATGAAATAATTCTTTACAGTTCAACCGAGGTGTGTTAAGAAAGCTCTTGAACATCAATTTATTTCTTTAAGTTCTGAATAGGTTTCGTATTCATTTTCAATTTCGATGTTTGCTAGCTTTTAGTTTTAATTCTATTTTGTCTTTTAAATACTCCTCATCCCCCTATCACTCCTCATAAATTTATCTCCCGCCTGAAAAGCTAAATCGTCAGGAACAAGACCAGGGTTCCTCAACCTTTTCTGACTTGTGGCTCCCTTTCGAGCACTGAAATTTTCCACAACCCCCCCCCCCTTTTATACTGCAAAAAGCGTATCTGCAGTTGAACTCAAAATGAGATGCTGCATTTTAAAGTTATCTGCCTACATTATACTTCATTCGGATGCAACAATTTCAGTTTTTTTTAGTTTTAATGTTTTTATTTCTCACGCACAAATGACCATAAAATATTGTATCTAAATAAAATATGTTACAATTTTGATAAATTTGTGCTAAGCACGACAGTCTAATATATATATGTACTAATACATAACTAAACACGCCACTATGTGTATTGTAAATTTTTGTGAACCATGCATAGAAAACTTGTAGTTCATATTGTAATTATAAAAGCGGGTGTAACTTTTCTAAGTAATAAAATGAGTTTTGCTACACTTGTTCGTTCAATCTTATTCAACTTAGGCTCTCACTTAACTCAAAACCATCTAATTAAAGAATTTTTCATGGAAAAAAAAATGCGCTTTAAATTTCCAAAATTCATGAATTGAATTAAACTGTCCAATTAAGCAGTCGCCATAATGCATGCGAAATCTGCTATTATCGGCCATCTTGCCGATGATTTACAATCGGCCAAATTTTGCCGATTAACCAGCCAAAAAATATTTTTTCCAAAGAATTTTTTTAAGTATACCATCAACAGTATGTATGATGAATACATTTATTAGCAATAAATAAATCTAATTTTCTGCGAACATTACTGTTACCATGTAGTATGAAACTTTAAAAAATAAGAAAATAAATACAGAAAGTGCGTAAAACTGAATGAAAGAATAAACCTCACAGTTAATATTCACATGACACTACAGTCGACTCCCGCTACAACGCGATTCGACTTAAGCGAAATGGCTATAACGCGAATTTTTCACAAGTAACGAATTTTTCGCCCACAACACGAATTTTTTTGGAAGGAAGTATCAGCTCGTTATTGGCGACTAAATATTGAATTCGTGAATGTTATTGCATCTCTTTCAGCATCACTGACAGCCAAAGTTCCCACACGAAACTAGTCTAGTGCATCAAAAAACCACTCTCAGCATCTTTTATTTATTTATTTTTTTCATTCTAAATATAAAAGTTGTTGAAATATAATGGCACCTTAATGTCACCTTCATCTAAAGTTTGTGAAGATGGGAAGAAAAAGAAAATTTATGATAAAAAATATTAAAAAAAAACGCTAAAATTCTCGATATGCTTGAACAACTACAAAACTTCGACGGTACCGTGACAATAAGTATGAGTGAATCTTCCATACGTACAATTAAAAGTCAAAACTAAAAGATATCCGTAAAAGTTCAGAACTTAGTTTCAATATTGAAGCTAGCAGAGCAGTCTAGCAAAGTAAATAGTATTATGAAAATGGAAGCTGCTCTTGTATTGCGGATTAATAAAGTGATCAGGAAGAGGAGATGTTGCTACATTTATTATTACAGTTAAATACAGTAAAAGATCAGTTATTTATGCAAGAAACTGTAGTGTATGGTTAAGGAATGCTTTAGAGCAGTTTGAGGGGTGTGTTATAAGTATTTGGTATGCTTTAAAAAATTTGTATGCATACTTTTTCCACAACGCGAAATTTCGACTTACGCGAGGAGTCTTGGAACGCATCCCTCGCGTAAGTTGGGACTCGACTGTATTATGAATAACTGAATTTCAGGATTTCAAATTGCAATATGAAAAAACAAGACTAAGAAATTCCCCTCCCCTTCCCCCCTCTCCATCCACATATTCGAGATAAATAAAAGGAATTTTAATCCATTTCCATATAAAGTCAATATTTATCCCATCCCATGCTGCCCTTCTCACTCTTTTCACATTACCTGCCATGCAGCTACATTTTGGTTTTATGTTATTTAACTTTTCTCCTTTAGCAGAACGCTTTCAGATACCCTTATAATTTTTATAAAGAATAAAAGTCTTGGATGAAATGAGTACTAATAATTAAAATAGTAAATATGAATTAAAAGTGCTCCTAAATTAGCCTGCCAACCACAGAAAAGCCCCTGATATATGTTTTTAATTTTCATGTCTAGTTAACAAATTGTTATTTTATTGACAACTAGTGGCACCCGCACGGCTATGCCCGTAGTAGAAAATTAAAAGGTCTTTTGGTTTACCTGTACATTTACAAATAATGGATGGTGAATTTCTTGCCAATTGGCTATGTTCATTCGCTCTTCCCATGTTACTGTTCCACGTTATGATAATTTCGTAATTTACTCGTCCATCTTATGATAATTTTGCCCCGGGAAATGTTCTTAAAATTGAAATAGAAAAAGAACAAAATCGAATTTTCGAAAAATCGCTTCGAGGTGCACACCTCCGTGCTTCAAACTAACTTTGCACCCAATTTCATGTAAATCGGCCGAACGGTGTAGGCGCTATGCGCGTCACAGAGATCCTGACAGACTTTCAGCTTTATTATTAGTAGAGATAGAGATACAGATAATTTGAAAATTGGCAAACAGAAAGTAGATGAAATTTTGAAATTATTTTGGTAACATTTGAAAAGTGGAAAAAAAAAATCATCTCTTAGAAATAAAACTAATGACTATTTCTTATGTAGAAATTTAGAAAAAAAAAAAATGATGGAGATATTGGTAGCATTAAAAATAATTAATATGATAATTAATCGGCTCTGCCGAATATCAACAGCCGATTAATCGGTAATAGGCTAATTTGCTTATCGGTGCATTCCCTCTGCGAACTGACTTTTTAACGTGCGAAGAAAACAGATGAGAATATAAATTACCAGAGACGCTATTTCTGAGAAGAAATTGCGTCTCACGAAATTCAAGAATTATTTTTCAATGTGAAAAAAACTCCACATCAAAGGGAAATACAATAAGCAATCTTGATTGCTTAAATGTAGCTAAATAGTTTGGTTTTGAATGAATAAATATTTCACAAGTATAATCTATTTTGTTTCTTTGAGTCTAACACAGGTGAGTTGACGATTGTAACAATTTGAAACAAATTTATAATACATTTGTAAAATTAAAGAAAGAAAAAAATGAAAATCAAAAAAGGGAGGGGAAAAAGAAAGAATGAAAGTAAAATAAATATGTAAATTTAATAAAAATAAAGGTTAAAATTATTTCAAAGACAAATAAATTAATTTAAAAATATTTTTGGCCATTACTTTTACACAAAAGAATTTTCTTTTTAATATTTAATCATTTGATTTAAACCATATCTATTTAATTTATTGCGACATTCATAAATATTTAATTGAATTTCCATCTCAGAACATTGACTTATTAAGAATTTTTATTTAATCTTTCCTCAAAGCATCAAATATGTTAATATGTTTACAAATTACAAGCCAGCCTCACAAAATAAAGAAATAAAAAAGAAAAATAAAATGATAATCCAGTTTTTCAGTAAAAGGTCCAGTAAAAAAATTTTTGAAATTAAAATTTAGCATATCCTTCGAGCATTTCTTCCTTACATACGTTCTTCATTTTGAAAACTTTTATGGGAAAGTAAACTAAAAATCAAATAATTTCACACACAAAATTCAACATTACTACACATAGCTTTATTTTCAACATATTATTGCAGGAACATAGGAAATCCAAGGCGGTAAGAAGAGCCAGGGTGGATAAATTTTGCCTTCCCCTCCACCTCCGTCCCCCAGTAAAAAATCAGCAAGGTTCCCAACTGCCTACTAGATTTCTAGGCCACAAAGGGCCGCGGGCTCCTTTAGCGGCTTGCCACTATAGCCCCTTTATAGATACGGGTCTAGAAAGAAAAAATATACAATTTTGTAAGATAATTTAGGATAAAGGTGAGCGTCGCGTGCTCCATTAGTCACTTTCACAACATTAACGAGAGCTAACGCTGTTTTGTAATATTCACATGTGATGCAAAATTGAATTAATATTTGTTTATTTGATTTTTATTCAGCTGTATACTCTTACGCCCCTTTGAATTTCTTCTACGCACCCTTTGGGGGCACCTCCCCCCTCCCCCCAGGTTGAGAACCACTGGCATTTGTCTTAGAATCATTTAAGAAAAGGTTTCTTGCAACTTCGAAAGTAGTGTACGTCTTTTTTTTTTTTTTTTTCATTTCAATTAAATAGTCTTTAACGTTGAATACAGTATAGCTCTGATAACACAAAGCGTTTGATCTTGGAAGAGTGTATTTCTGTGTGGGGGGGGGGAGTTTTTTCTTTTAGAGGATCTGCGCTCTGTAGTCGATTATTTAAAAGTTAAAATTTTGGAAGTTATACCATAACACTGGAAGCAATTAGCAGAAAAGTAATGCAGTAAAAAGTGCCCGTAGTTGTAATATTACTTACAAAGTGAAACTACTAAACAATCTTGATTGCTTAAAAATAGCTAAATAGTTTGGTTTAGAATGAATAAATATTTTATAGGCAGTCCATTTTGCTTCTTTGAGTCTAACAAAGGTGAGTCACAATCTTTAAACAAATTCATAATTGATTTGTAAAACAAAAAATTTAAAAAAGGAGATACAAAAAGGGAAAAGAGAGAAAGAATGAAAGAAAACGAAATAAATAATGGCGTTGTTTCCGAAATTTAAGAGCATTTCTTTCGGAAAGAGCATGTTTAAAAACATAGAATTTGATATATTTTTTAAATAATTTGACAAAGTTAATTTTTTTAAATATTTTAATCGGTTCAATTTCATTTTCTGAACATGACGTCACAAATGATGAAATGTAATTCACTGATGCCATCAGAGCAGAAATGCGATATTTAACTAGCATCTTTACTCACATGTACTTGCAACGGTATGGTTGATACTAGCGTAGAGCGCAATATTTAATTCGCTTCTGAATTATCATAACCTGGAAACGCGGTAGACAGCAAGCGTAACCATTCAGCGCGCCAGCAGGGATGCACCGAAGTACATTTCAAAATCGGACATTTAAAAGAAATAATTAAAAAATTAAGCGCTGGGAAACTGAAGGTTTTTTTCTCTCTCAATGTTATTTTTTTGCTTATTCTATTAATTTCAGTGAATAAAAGTAGTACTTTTGACTGAAGGAAACAACCTCATTAAAGTACAGATAAAGATTAAGGTTATTTCAAAATGTTAAAAATTAGTTTTATAAATATTTTAAGAACAATACGTAAGAAATTTTTAAAACCATCTTATAAATATTTAATCATTTAATTTAAACCATGTGTCTATTTAACTTATTAAGGGTTTTTCTTCAACATTTTTCTCAAAGCATTAAATAATTTAATTTGTTTACATGAGGCCAGACTCATAAATGATTTAAAGAATAATCATTTATAAAGTTGCACTACGGTTATGGTATCTAAGGGTTTAAAGACAAATAATATTCCAATGAATGCAGGGGGAAAAAAAACAGGCGCCGCTGCCAATCGAAAGCAAGGGGAAAAAAATGAAAGAAAGAAAGTGAATCCAGTACTCTCTGCATTTTCAACGTGCTAAGAAAGTAAATAAGAATATAAATACAGTAAAATCCCTGTAATGCGGACACTAACAGGACAATTTTTTTTTCGCAATAGAGAGGTGTTCGAAAGGACAAGGGTTTAATAATGTTATTTGCATTGGAACTGCGGCATTAAAAATTGTCCGCATAAGAGGGGTGTCTGTCTTTGAGGGCTGTCCCTTACGAGGGGTTTTACTGTATATAAATTATCAGAGATATTACGTAAGTAGCAAACTAGTAATCACTAAGTGAATAAAGCTCTATACCAAAGTGAAACATCATAAACAATTTTGATTGCTTAAAAAATAGCTAACTAGTTTGGTTTTGACTAAGCAAATATTTTATAAGCAGTCTATTTTGTTTCTTTGAGTCTTACAAAGATGAGTCACAATCTTTAAACAAATTCATAATTGATTTGTAAAACAAAAAAATTTAAAAAATGAGATACAAAAAAGGGAGAGAGAAAGAATGAAAGAAAACGAAATAAATAATGGCGTTGTTTCCGAAATTTAAAAATATTTTTATCTGAAAGAGTTTATTTAAAAACATATTATTTTTAACATTTTGAAAATAATTTGACAAAGTTTAATATTTAAAAAAATATTTTAATCCGTTCAATTTCATTTTTTACGCTTCTGCACATGACATCACAAATGATGAAATTCCATTCACTGATGCCATTAGACCAGAGCGCAACATTTAATTAGCATCTTTACTCACATGTACTTACAACGATATGGCTGACAGCAAGCGTAGAGCGCAATATTTAATTCGCTTCTGAATTATCATAACCTGGAAACGCGGTAGACAGCAAGCGTAAGTTATTATTTTTTGCTATGTTATTATTCTCCATGTTATTATTTTTTTTCGTGCTTATTCTATAAATTTTAATAACTAAAAGTAGTACTTTTGACTGAAGGAAACAACCCCATTAAAGTAAAGATAAAGATTAAAGTTATTTCAAAATTTTAAAAATTAGTTTAAAAATATTTTAAGAATACCTAAGAAATTTCTCTATTTTGTTCCTTTGAGTCTAACAAAGGTGAGTCACAATTTTTAAACAAATTCATAATTGATTCATAAAATAAAAGAAGATAAAAAATGAGATACAAAAAAAGGGAAGGGAGAGAAAGAATGAAAGAAAAATAAATACACTAATAAATAAATAAAATAAAGATGAAGGTCAAAATTTTTTCGAAGATTTGAAAATTAGTTTAAAAAATATTTTAAGGACATTACTTAAACGCGTACGGAATTTTTTAAAATCATTTTATAAATATTTGATTATTTGATTTACATCATATCTATTTGACTTATTGCGATATTCATAAATATTTAATTGCACTTTCCATCTCAAAACATACATTTATTAACGGTTTTTCTTAAACCTTTCTCTCAAAGCATCAAATAATTTAATTTATTTACAAGTTACAAGCCACACCCACAAAATAAATAAATAAATAAGGAGAAAAAGAGAGTTAATGATAATCCAGTCTTTCAGTAAAAGATTCAGTAAAAAAAATTTCGAAATTAAAGTTTAGCATTTCCTTCGCAGGGGGAAAAAAACGCGCACGCAACGAAATTGCAGTTACGCAATCGTTAACACTCATAATCAAAATCCATTTCTTCCTAACTACCCTCCCACCCCAGAAGGAGTGTGCAGACATCCAGACATCTTCCCCCATCCCCAATAATAAGCCGTCAGCCCTCTTGCCCAGGGCTAGGAAAGCTTCCGACTTCCCAGAAAAGGCCCGGTCCTGAAAAAGGTGACATTTTCAGCGCAGTCACTTTTCCCGCGCAGAAACAATGCCTCAAGGTCAAGAGTACACCATTCCATCCCCGCGACAAAAAAAATTCTCCATATAGAAGGTAAGGGGTCGGTTAAAATTATAATTTGAGCACAAGGGTAGTCCGAAGATTTTTAAAAAAGGAAAAAAAAAGGGGGGGGGGGTGCTTGTAAACTACTCATATAGATGATAACCATCCAATGTGTAATAAAAAGTACTTTTAAAACTATGATTTTATTACTTTTAATACATAAGACATTTATCAGACAAGTTTTAATCCGCTCTATTTATGAATATACTTTAATCCAATTTAGGAGCCCCCCCCCCCCTCTCGCACACACACATAAGAGAATAGAGTTTGACGGAATAATGACGCTAAGAATATTATTTCCATAAAACCTATTGTTCAATGGCAAATCATGTAATTAATTGATAAGTTCAAGAAATAAACTTCTAAAACTGGACGTTATGTCCTAGCTGTCCAAAAATGTGGACGTTTTGTCCTTGGACCTTTTGTCCGTCGGACATTGTGTCCGTTGGACGTTATGTCCGCTGGACATTATGTCCGTCGGACGTTTTGTCCCTCGGATGTTTTGTCCTTCGGACGTTTTGGACCTGGACGTTATGTCCATGGACGTTTTGGATCTGGACGTTATGTCCGGCATTCCCGTCAAACGCAGTACTTCGTTCCACAGGGATATAAAATGAGAACAGCTCGGAGTCAACTCCGGAACCTGCGTTTTCGCTATCAGGTAGAAGGGACCCATCGGTGTATATCCGTAGCCACTCAGGTTCGGGGAAGTAAGTTTCCAACACTTCAAAGGCCAGGGCTCTAAGGGTCCACATTGTTTTTTAGAACACTTTGACAGAGTCCGAGATTAATTTGAACTGGTACTGAAACTGTTGGGTTCTGCTATAGTTCATTCCAATCTAAGTTGGCACTGAAGGGAAAGGTACGAGATGTGCTACTCCGCGTTGAGAAGTAGTTCTCGTAAATTTGGAGGTTTAAAAGGATGTAAATTGACAAAAGATGTTTAGAGAATGGGTGTGGTTGAGACACATAATTGAAGCTGTTATGTGTTAAATATATTTAATTTGTAAGTATTTGATTACGAAGAAAAATCAAATCGCCGTAACTCGACTTCTGCCTTGGCGAAGATTTGAACTTTCAAGGTTGACCTTGGCGTGCCCCCCGTGGACCAGCAAACCCCAGAACTCGCTTCTCCCCACTTTGTATCGCCCGGGGGAAAACATCTGACTGTCATTATGACTCTTAAATGAGCATCTCCACATTGTGGTCAAAGCATTTCCGTCTGGTCTGTTGTCATTTCTGCTTTCCATCGTTATTTCCAATTGAATATATTTTTAAAAACAGTTTTCTTGAATAAGAAATAAAAAATGAAATGAAATCATTAGTTTTCAATTATTTACTTGATGCAATTATAAATATAATGGGATTTTTTTTTCTTTGAATTTGAGATTTATTACTTGGTAGGTTTAAATTGCTTTCGTTTTTTACATAATAAGCCCGAACTAGAAGAAAATTATTGTGAAAAAATCAAGAAAACCCGGATTTCGTTTGAATGTAACAAATACTTGTTATGTGAAAGAGTACATTACAAATCGTTGTTACGGCAAAAGTCTTTTTTTTTTTTTTTTTTGAAAAGTTTATGGAGAAAAAAAAATAATGCTCTCACGTATGTTACATTTAATACACATCTCCCTCGAAATACGAAATTCTTCCGTCCCCCCCCCCTCTAGGTTTAGAACCCCTGCCTTAAATTAAATTTTTATAGGAAGAGAATTTACTCACTCCCAAAGTTAACATATAAGCTACAATAATTTACGCTCAGATAAGTAAAATAATTTTTAATGAATTGAGTTTCAGGGTTAATCATTTACTTTCACAGTCACGCAAAATTGAGAGCTATATCTTGTATTTCCACAAACCTCGATGTATTTTCGTTTATTATTTTTAATTTCTTTCATAAATAATTTGAGCTTAAAATTGAACGGTTTAATAAAATTCAACATTAATATCTTCTCTAAGCTCTGAAATGTAGTCATAGCTATTTGTTTCCATTTAACTCTAGTGAAATTTCTAAGTTTTTATTTGGATAGATTTTTTTTAAAAAAGGTAATCTTTTTGCCTCTCCAAAACTTGAGATTTCATCTTTGCTCTTTACCGTTCTTATTAGAGTGTATAAAAGGAAAACCCTTATACAGGGTTGATGTATATCATTTTAGATAATAGAACAACGTTGAGTCACACAAATTTGCCGAGAATTGCCGACACGTGTTTTGGAGTTTCAAGGAACACCCATTTTCTAATGCAGAAAAGCAAGCTTTTTTCTGCGATGAAAAAGGGGCTCCTTGAAACATCAAACCAGGTGTCTGTAGTCCTCGAAATTTGTGCGATTTAACTTTGTCAGATTTTCGTTTACTTCTCTGAACAAAGGTGCTTCTTTCATTCATACATATATGTCTAAAAATACACAATGTCAACTTTTCCAAATGCTGGACACATTTGGTTTTTTAAATCAGCGGGATTATGAAAAATAATCCAAAAGAAAAAAAAATAGTTCCTTATTTTATTCCAAAAGATTGAAACGAACTTAGGATGCATTTCTCAGCTCCAGAGAGCAAGTCGGGCACATGTGAAAAGTTAAAGAGAAATGATTCAAAACAGAAGTAAAGGATGTGGGGGGTAACAAAGGTAAACTTTCCATTCCGGAAAGGACTGAAAATTTACATTTCTTTTTTAGCTAAGTCTTGTTGATGAACTTAAATAATCTACAGTAGAAAAACGAAGATGCGCTTTGGAGAACATGCTTGGTAGTTTTTCATTTGTTATACTTCTGAAAGAACGCGGTTTTTTTCGACGTCTTTGGTACCCATTATTACCATGGCAAATATTCGCAGCTATTGTACTTAAGTTCTCCTCACCTTTATCAACTTCCGTCGTCTTATCTTTTCTTTTGAAATAGATGATATATATACTGGATGGTCAGTATTTTGACAAGTGGGCACATGCTTTTTATCAGCGAAAGAAATCACTAGAGACAGAGTATACGTCTCTGTAAGAGCATGTTCTCTTCTTTTAATTATTACTGTTGATTAGTTTTTCAGCTATTTTTTCATCATTCAGAATTATTTGTTAATTACTTTGGTGACCAGTAGCTCTCTGCCGTTGCAAAATGCATACCCATTTACAGCCTTGCATTTGTGATAAAAATATGATGAAATATGTTTGAGACAAATCTAATTTATTTGAAAAATTAAAGAATAGTTGTTTCGTTCTTGATATTTTACATTACTTTTTTCCCCTCGCCAAATTCGGCAAGTTCGCGCCGCTGACTGGCACGCGCCCTATGTAGAGTAACCTCGTTACCTTGACAACGGCTGCAATTCGGTTCGCCTAGCTTTCTCTTCAGTGCCAACTTAGATTGAAACGAACTATAGGGAACAAGACACTCTGGTTCGAAGTTTAAATGTGATAAATCTTTTATCCGCAAAACTCCCTAAAAGAAGCCCATCTGAGTCTTTAGTTTTCTATCTAAGTCTCTTCTTAAAAACTGTTATAACTGTAACACAGTTATAACTGTATCACAGACCGCACACTGTCGTACAAACAAAATAGTTAAGTTTTTTTTTGCTTAAAAACTGTTAACTATTTTGTTTGTACGATAGTGTGCGGTCTGTGATAGAGACACCTTTTCATTAAGTAATTACGAACACCAGATGAAATGCTTCAAAGTATCATGTTCAAATGTGTGCTGAAAGGGTTCATCAGACGTTTATGACAATCCGAATTGGTCTCATTAGGGACTAAGTGGTGTACCTTTACCTATTTTGAATTTTTACTCTTAAAATTGATATTCACTGACAATAATATACTGAAAAAAATTTCAATCAATATATTAACTTTTCACATAAAATATTTTCTTTTTTTTTCAAATTTTAATTGAAGTTTTTTAATACCTAATCATTTAAAGTTTTAATAAATGTAATTAGGACCAAAGTACAGGACGAGTATTTTTTCCTCAATATATTGGCCTTTCATATAAATATTTTTTTAATAGATTAAAATATTTCAGAACAAAATCACTGAAATATTTTAAAAATGTAAATTGGACCAGGAACAGTTCACGCATTTTAAAAAAATGTATTTCTTCTTAGTGTGCAATCAAGTGATTTATGTCAAAAGTCTCAAAGAGAAAAGGAAATTTATTTGTTACAGATATAAATTTAAACATTCAAGTTATCGTTTTTATAACAAATAAATTCTGAAATAATCTATGCAACGAACATGATGACAGGTAAACTCCGAATGTTTTTCATAGCTGCTTTCTCAGACCCACCTGAAAATAATGAGTCTAATAGTTTCCACATAACGTCATGTTAATCTACATCGGAAGCAACAGGCGTTGCTAATTTTTAGAAGTCAATATTTTTCTTACATTTTTCTCATCATATATGTCAGCAGTTATAGTTGCTCAGTTAATTTGTAACGATGGGACATTTTTTACTCAAATCTGCACTTTATTTCTGGACTTTTAGGCTTTGGCTTTTACTTTTTATGTAATTGTGTATCTTAATATGAAGTATGAACTTCAAAAAAAAAAAAAAAAAAAAAATGCATTCAAAAATTATTGATTTGTACGTGGGACTTTTATGTTGCACTCGCGCACGTTAAAATATAATATTTCATGTTGTTTAAGATAAAAATAATAATTAATATTAAGGGGGAAATTTAAACCCCAACTCAAACGAATGCTTAAACAGCTAAGAACTCAGCTGTTCAAACTATTTTCTTTACGCATGCTAAGATGAATCTCTCATGCCAGAATACACATAAAATTAACTTTCCTAGATAACATGGGAATGCACCGAAAAGAAAAAAAAAATTATTACACACCATGAATTGCTATCATTACTATCGATTATTATTATTTATTTATTTATTTATTTATTATTATTATTATTATTATTTTTTTTTTTTTTGGTTTAATTAATACGAAGTTTCCATCGGCTTTTTCAAACCAATTTCTGACTATTAGGCTTCAAATTTGCAACAATCATTCTCAACGCCATTTCGGGATGATCGGTTGTTTTGGAAAGTTCCAGAAAAGAGTTTTCTAGCCGCAGCATTGAAAATAAAACGGGCTATATGAATCAGCTTCACGTCGTCCGCGGACCGTAGGTTGGGCAGAACTGCCTAAGCACACTTTCAAACAAGTCACCTTTCAAAGAAAAAAATCAGTTAGGGTTCATCTATTTAGTAACTACTCTATCACAAACAAACACACGGTAAAGTTATAAAACTCTTAAATTTATATTGGGGTTTAGCATTTGTACAAGTTGCCTAATCAAAGACTGTCGAAGAGAGACTTCATATATCAACAAAACCCCGCGTGTTACATTTTAATGAATCCTTTTATAGCAGCATATTCTTAACCTTCCTCCGCCCTAACTTTCTAATTAGAGCTTAAATTCTGTGAAACTTCCAGTTTTAATGGCACAAATTATACATTTGACCTTTTGTTCATTGTTACGAAATTGTAAAATTTGTTCTAAATTGTCCGTGACAAAAAAAGAATGCAATTGTCTTCTTTCCCAATTTATACATTTGTAAGCAGATGATGCCAGATGTATCAAATTAAAATTACCGACAGTAGTCACGCCATATAATAGGTTTGCAATGACATTGTTTTTCGGAAAAAAGCGAAGAGGTTTTTTCTTTCGGAATTTGTATTGTAATTTTATTTTCGTACCTAGTACACAACAAAGAGGCAATACTGTATATGTCTCTTTAGAAGTACTGCGCATGATAAAGAAATATAGGATGTTAATAAAATATTATTAAGGTATTTATTGCATAATTATTAAATGTGAAACAACTTTAATTAAATGTAATACGTCCATGAGTAAACATGATTTTTGAAAAGATTTTTCTTTTATCATCGTGAATTATGTGAGTAGTTATTGTTCTGACACGTATAATCATACTATTTAATGCTCAATATATTAATGCTCAACCCAAATGATCATTATTATAGCTTGAAAACTAATTAAAGATATCAATTCACACACGTATATCATTATAAAAAGGACACAAAATATGCTGATACTTCAACGTCCTTACGTTCACGATTACAGCTGGTCTTCGGCTTTGTTTCAACACCAGATCGAAAACAGCACAATTAGTTAAAATTTTAATGTGAAACCTACTTCTCCTACTTAAATTAGTTGAACGTAACGTTTTTTTTTTAAGTGTACACGTGTGCATTTGAAATACACTAAGGAACATAGAAAATAGCGCTCCAAGAAGAAAGCATTGGATTGAAGTGAAATTTAATTTACAGAATAATACAGATGAGAGATACACTTGATCCCAAAATCTAAAGAATTAAACAATACAGGCTAAGAAATGAGATAAATACAGAGTGCTACTTCAATAGCGCGTTTTACCCTCTTTTGCTGCAATACTATCCGACATTGAGCTAATTAAACGTCTGATGTTGTTCTGAGGCCGATGCACCCCCAAATTTTGAAAGCCACTTCTAAATCTTGCACAGAGCAGCACGGCGACATTTGGCGTTTTAGCTGATCCCATAAATGCTCTATAGGGGACAAATCAGAAAAGCGGGCTGGCCATAGAAGAGTCTTAAACGGACGTAAGACTTCTTGAGCAACTCTAGCTGTATGCGGGCGAGCATTATCTTGCTGGAAAATTGCTCCTGGGAGGGCATTTAGGAACTGTCCTAGATGTGGTTGAAGAATGTCATTAACATAACGCTGACCCGTTAAGGTTCCACGTACCACAACTAGAGTGAGGCTGCTATCATAAGCTATAGCCTCCCAGAACACTATGCACGCTGTGCGGGCAGTGTGTCGTGCGATAGAATGGGTGGTGTGGTGCCTTTCTTCAGGGCGCCTCCTCATCCGTGCACGGATACCCTCTGAACCCAAAACGAATCGGGATTCATCACTGAGCACCATCTTTTACCAATCCCACATGACATCCCACATCGCTCTGGCTTCGCACCAGAGCAGACAGAGTTGCCATGTTTTGGTATTAAAGTAGCACATGAAAAGGGCACTTGGATTGCAGATTTATTTCCGCAAGACGTTTAGAAATGATTCTTAGAACATTTACTACCCTTGCATCTGCTTGTATGGTGAAACAAATCACTGTGGGATCCACGAGCGCTTGCCGCACGATCCTTCCATCCTCTCTCCTCATGGTCTTCCTGGTTACTCCAGACCCGGTTTTTTGCTCGTGGGTACCGTCTCGTGTCCACTGCCTCCAACAATTTCTAACGGAACACTACGAACGATTCACCTGAGCAGCAACACGGCTCGTCGACCAGCCTGCAATTTTTTGGCCTATTATCAAACCTCTCTTAAACTCGCTTAACTGTGAGGAACGCTTTCTAATCTACCTGGCATCCTTCACTCATCAAGGTTCTCCGACTATCCGGATGTAATCGTAACATTTAAATCTTGTATTATGCACTATTTATCTAGCACCTTTTTCCCGATTTCACCGATGCTGTAGGGTAAACGGTCATGCGCATTGACACCAAACTTGAATCATTTGCGTATCAGATGTCATTCTTATGTGCAAAATTTCGCGCATTTTTCAGAACTCAAGAGTCCTCTTTTTAATATGAAGGCAAGTTATATAAAACTCTCACTCTCATCTATGGCAACGAAATAATATTTCAGAAAAGCAGCTATGTTAGCACAAAGAGATTAACTTTGTTAGGCTTGAATCACGTGACTCAAGATTACAAAACTGGTAATGCTAAGAGGGTATGTCACCTTCTTCCAATGCTTGTTTCTTCCAAATAGGAACGTAAAAAGTAACACGAGACGTTGAAACAAAAGCATTACACAGTGCGCTTTTCCTGTGTAAGAAATAACTGAGTGATTCTCCAAAAACTTGACACTTTCCAGTCACAAATTTTTAAAAATAAAAATGCTGAAAAAAAATCTGAAAAAAAGTTATTCTTTTCGTTAGGAACTTATTAAGGGGAAAATAGAGGGAATTCACTTTAGCTATGCTACACCATCAACACAGGGGGTCAAATTTTCATACAGCAAGAGACTGACAAGCAGCACCAGGAGAGTTACAAAATGAGTTTCTTCATGGGTTTTTTAAAATATAACTATAGTAATAAAGAAATAACAGAAGCCTAAATCAAAAAGTATGGTTATTAAATGACAAAACAAAATGTATTTAAAACCTCCCTTAACGGACACCTCCAGTTTCTTCAAGTACAAGTCCCATATAGGTTTTTCCATATTATTCACTCTGAGTAGCTTACACTCCGAATAACGGACATTCATTTCAACGGAAAAAAAATCGATTGCTACATTAAATCTTTCTTTAAAGTTAGCCATGCACAGTATGATAAAATTTAAAAAATGAAAAGTTACCTTCTCATTACCTGCGAATCGTTTTACGGTTCAGGATACAAACATAAAACAAAAAGAGAATCAGCAATATTAATAACATATATTTTACTCTTGATTTAAGGCAACTGCAAAATTTATTTATTTCTACGTTAACTTTAAGGGAAAAACACTAGTAGTTCACACGGCATTAGTAGTTGACACTTGTAAAGAATAAACTGAAACTGATAGCACAGCAAATTTCGACACTATTTCATTATTTTGATCGAAAAGGTATTTGGTTCTTTTTTTTACTCCTTTCTTATTTGCCTATGATGTACTGCTTCTGAAATTTCATCTTTAGTATTTATGAATGGAATTTCTGAAATGTATGCTTTTTTTGATCTTGGTAAAACATTTTGTTTGGCCGATTATAGACTATATTTTCATTAAGAGAAGTTTTGTGTTTTTTATGAACAAGTTTGTTTCATCGATGCTGTTTGTAAATTCTAAAGCCGCTCTTCATAAACATTTTATTAACTGTACTAAAGTTTTTAATCTAAATAAGCATTGATGTACTATATGGACGCTTATCACAGAGTTGACGAAACATTCTCCATATCGGATTTGTATACATTATTGATCTGGCGCCAAAATTATTTTTAAGTACATACTATATTTAGTTCCTCGTATTCCAAATGGATCGCAATGCCTTTTAATATAGCGATCCCTAGTTTGCAGAATAAGTGTGGTGGCCCTTAAAAAAGTTGTGATGTTCTATGTATCAAATACCGAACAGGGGTGGACTGGGTCCCCCAAGACTGTGCCAACCTTAACCCCCAAAGGGCGCAAAAGAAAAAAACTCTTTGGCGCAAAAAAGGAAAAAAAAAATAAATTTATAGAAATACTGGCAATAAATATGCTAAAAAACTGACGACACAAAAGTGCACAAGTTCGAAAGTGCAAAAATAAATAAACAAATAAATAAATAAAACACAAAAGGTGCACAACGGCACAAAAAAAAAAAAAAAAAAAAAAAACTGAAGGCTCTCAGACAGCAGGAGACAAAATAAAAAACAGTCACACAGGTTTGAGGGCGCAAAAAAAAAAAAAAAAGGGGGGGGGGGAAACGAAGTCGGAGAAAAAAAAGAAGACATGCAGAGGCGCCGGACCATCGGCCCGCGGACCGATGATCCGGCGACCAGTCGCCCCTAATACCGAATGTCCATTCAAGTTGTTGTGACGTTCTACCTATTAAATACTGAATTGCTATTTCAGTTGTGACGTTCAATCGAACATATTCCTCATTTCTATTTCAGTTGTTATGAAATTCAATATACTAAATATCGAAGTTGTATTTAAGTTGTTGTTACGCTAAACCTGTTAAAATTGTATTTATCCGAAACTAAGCCAAGTTTATAGATAGATGGCCAAAAAGGGAAGCCTTTCGTTTCCTTATGTACGCTATGCTCGGTCAACTGTTTACATGACGCAATTTGTTTCCTAATAATTTCGATTCCTTCCTCTGTATAACAATAAATAATTTAAGTATGGCACATGCGCGAACAAACAGAGAATAGATGCAAGGAAAAAAATGTTCTTTAACTCTCCTTACAGCGTGTGTTGCAACAAAATGATTTTTTCAAGAAATCATTACACTTGCCTCTAGCTTAAGCGTAATAATCATTATCAAAAGAAATAAAGGATCAGAAACTGGAACGAGAGTAAAAAGGAAATGAAGTATCGATATTTTCTCCTCTTATTAACGTTTCTTTTTACTCTTATTAACCTTTTTTTCTTTCTTTCTTTCTCTCTTTTTTTTTTTTTCAGGTCATCGAGCTAATGTATAATGAGCCGAACGAGAGAAGGGAGTTTTTTCCACTGAATTTTCTTTTAGCATAACAATGCGAATGTAATCTCGTTATTGGGAAAAAATTTCTATGCTTGTTTTTCGCTGGGATGCACATTGCACACTGGTGAACTGAAACGTTCCAATTTCCGTTTCAGATCGCCACTAAAATGTTCTGATTAGTTCAGCTATGAGATGATTTTAAACTAGTTTTATTAAGCTTTGGCAAAAATTTAAGGCTGTGTGATGCATGTTTTTTCATTCATTACAGTGCTAATGTAAGTGGGGAATATGATTTCGGTAACCAAGCGTTACTTCCGCCAACTTCTTTCTTTCAATCTAAAAGGAATATTGTTCCGACTTCAATGAGGTTTACTATCTGATTTATACCAATTCCTTTCATATTTCTACTGATACTTTCTTTTTACTAGCGTATAATATGAAAAAATGTTTCTTGCACTAATTAGTTAACCAAGTTACATCAAACTTGGTGAACAGTGCGCACTGTATAATGACTTGATTTTTTATGAAAACGTCATGTTCCAACTCACCGTTTCAGACAGATCTGAATTCGCATATTCTCTAGTGCACAGGTTCTCAAAGCCCAGGTCACCGCAGACCCCCACCTGAAAACGTACTACCTTTTGCGCCCCCCTCAAACAAAATTGTGTGTGATACATTTAAATCTTATTTTTGATTACTTATCTCAGCAATGTTTTACAATTTGTTTCCATTTATTTTTAGAGCTTCCTCTCTGCCATTTATCTCTGCCATTTAACAATATATTTTTTTTGGACTGTGGTAGTAAAGTTAAAAATCTAGGAATAAATGTTATCAAACTTCAAGGTCACTAGTAAAAACGAACTTATTGGAGTTAGTGAACAAAACAATGTTAGCTTTATTTACGTGAGATAATTTTTCTTGTGAATCATAGAACCACGATGTATTAATATTTTAAATAACAATAAGGAAATTTGCAAAGGTATTTAATAATGTGTTACGAACCTAATGCCAGTTCTTGTATAGCAGTTTTTACATGTATATAAAATACCTAATTAAGATTGGAAATATGTGTAAAAACCAATTTTTTGTGGTTCGCTGTGCGTCTGTGTTCGAAAATAAGTACTCATTTTTTGACTGAAATGTTTTAACAAAATACGTCAAATACGAGTGAGTGCTTTCGTTTTGAAGTAAAATATGGCTACTCGCCTTTGCAATTCTCCTTATTTATTTTGCACTCTTTAGCTGACTAGTATCGCGGACCACCTGTTATTAGAGATCCTAAATACGGAGAGATTCGACAACTTCGGAACGGCACGGCGGCCATCTTATGTCCAAAATGCTCACTCCCCGTAGACCGTAATGCGTCTTCTGCCCCAAATATCACAATAGATTGCGTCGAAAAAATTAGAAGCTAGTTATGATGTTATGAAACGAAATGAGCAGATCACAAATACCTGTTGTTTTCTATCTTTATGAACAAATTTTTGGGGAAAAATTTTTTTCTTTGTAAGCGCTATGACGATGCGAAACGATTGGCGCCGGATTGCCAGACTTGGCGGTCACTCCGTTTAATGAAAAGTAGGAGGAAAAGAGAAAATCAGTCTGTTCTTTAAAGGTTTCATGTGCTGTATTTTGTGGGAAAGCTAGAAATTCACACAGCGCAGCATTTCGAGCTGACAACACTTGGACTAAACATGGCGGATAGCGGCGCGCCGTTGTTCAATCTCTCCGTATATAGGATCTCTACCTGTTATGAGTTCATGGATCCCCCCCCCAGGGGTTTTCGTACCACACTTTGAGAAATTCCGCTCTTGAGAACATCATGCAGACATGCATGCTCTTCATGAGTCCTTCAGACTTGCAGTAGAGGGTAAAAGTGTGGACACCTTAGGAAATTTGTACGTTTTTTTAAAAAAGTGTATTCTTTTAGAAAATGTTACTTCTCACAATATACAAATTTGTTTCGATCGTTTTAAAGAGAATTTAATACTGATTGCAACACGCACAAAAAATCTAATATTTGCAATCTAAAGAAATTTAAACGGCAATAACTATTGATGTACTGATGATTGCAGCGAGTAGTCACATCAGTACTTGAGAGGGGGTCCTTCGTTTTTTAATGCAGCTTCTCATTGATGTTTCACTGAGCTTTAATCTCTTCCTTCGTTATTACATGAAGCCAGGAAACACTTACAGCCTCAATTGCCATAGTCTTGATTACATGTTCAGTTTATTATTATTTTTTTAGATAAAAGTTCGTATTTTGTATTTATTTGTTTTTTTGTATTGGAAATGTTTACATTTTTAAAAATGTGTATGCTTTTAGAAAATGTTACTTTTCACAAAATGCAAACTCGTGTCGATCTCTTAAAAAATAATTTAATGCTGAATTCAACACGAAAGAAACAATATTTGAAATCTAACCTAATTTAAGCGTCAATAATTATCGATATACGTCACATACTGATGATTGCAGAGAGTAATTGGTACATAATAGGGTGGATTTCATTTTTAAGCTTTATATTTGCTTTAATCTCTTCCTCTGTTGTTACATGAACCCAGGTGTTCGGTGTGCCCTGTCACGCCCTACAGCAGCGCCACCTACGGCAAGTAAGAGTAAGCTAGCAGAAGCAATTGGATGCTCAACGAGTGAGGAAGTAATCCTCAGCTGTGCCCTGCACATATATGTAACGGCCCCTTGGCCTATGTGAAGAACTATTTCAGCTGTGCCCTGCACATATATGTAACGGCCCCTTGGCCTATGTAAAGAACCTTATCAATTCAATGCCCACCTTGGCATCAATAAAATAATTAAAATTTTCATAATACAGTCCACTCTTTTCTGAGCTCTCAACAGTTGGTCCGTGCGACCCTGAGCTCCAGTAAAATGACATCACTTGTTGGATTAAACCGTCAACGCGGAGCGCTAAAAGTCAAAGTAGAGAAATTGTGTAAGTTCGCATCTTTATTTACCCTGGATATTGAAGATGTGACAGAAACAGAAATTCTACTAAAAAGTAAAATGAAAGCTGTTCTCGAACTGAAATCAGCACTTGAAGAGATGCTCTTGTCCTATACAAGACTCCCGGATGAAATCGATCTAAAGGACGCTCTATCCCTGACAATGGAGCTTCAAGACGAACTGGATCAAGCAGAGGTAAAAATAAATATTTTCCTCTCGAAATTAAGCAGCAATTCTGCTAACGAAGAAACTGTTAAAAATGTAAACAAATTTAAAATTCCCGACTTACCCTTACCCTCATTTTCGGGAAGCTTTGAAGATTTCCAGAACTTTAAAGTTCAATTCATGTCAATAATCGGGAATAATCCTGAACTAAACCCCACGCAACAATTATGCTATTTAAAAGGTTGCTTAAAGGGAGAAGCTAAAAGACTTGAATCGTCTCAAGATACATATGACTCTCTTTGGTCATCTTTAGAAGACAGATATGAAAATAAACGCGCAGTAATAGAACATTATGTGCTTAAAATATTAACTATGTCTAAGATTCAAGACTCTCCCAATCAGTTAATGCAACTGATAGATGATACAAAATGTCAAATCCGCGCATTAGATTTACTTGGATTGAAATCTAATGAACTGTCAGACACATTAATTCTGTACATCTTGTTTCAAAAATTAGATCCAGATGTCAGAAAGAGTTTCGAAATGAAACTAAACAAAAATGTCATTCCGAAACTGAACGATTTCTTAAGCTTTTTAGAAGAGCGTTCGAGAATAATTCAAGCGTCTACTTCTCAAACGCAGAAAAAGAAGTTCCAAGTTAATATGAAACTTGGCACCCATCCAAATAGTGAAAACCACTCTCTTCTTCTGAAAAATAATAATAAAACTAAGCAATGTGTGATTTTCAATTGCAATGAAACGCACCCCTTATACCGGTGTGAGAAATTTAAACAAATGAATTTAAACAAAAGAATAGGCCTAGTAAATAAGTATAACTTTTGTAGAATTTGTTTGAATAACCATCTTCCAAATCCTTGCCTTTCGAAGAGCAAATGCTTCATTTGCAATAAGGCTCATCATAGTCTGATTCATTGCATCGAGCAAGAAAAAAAAGAAGACGCCAATACGTCTTCTCAAGTAGGCGATATATCAAGTCCACCCCTCCCTTCCTTCCCTTCTACTTCAACCTCCTTACTAGCGCATGAGAATCAGAAAAATCCTTGCGTTATTTTGAACACAGCTGTGATTTATTTGAAAAATAGCAGTGGATCATTCAGTTCATTTGTGGCTTCCTTAGATTGCTGCTCAAGTGTTAATTTAATCACCACGAATGCCGCAAATTCTTTAGGATTAAAGAAGCAAAAAACCCACGTTCCCATTGCAGGAATCAGTGATTCCATTTGTAATTCAAAATCATTTATCTCAACTGAGTTATCTAACGAAACTAAATCTAAATTATACCATCTGGATATGTTAGTTGTTCCAAAAATTGCTGTCTTCCCTTCATGTCATATAAATATTTCCAATTATAATTTTCCGTCAAATGTGAAACTAGCGGACAAGGCATGGAATATTCCAAAAAAGGTAGATGTAATACTGGGAGCCTCCCTGTTTTTTTATCTTTTAGGCAAAAATAAAATTAAAATTGATAACTCACAGTTATATTTAGTTGAAACTGTATTTGGTCATATCGTATCAGGTACTGTACCCCCATCAAAATCCGATAAACCATCATCTAATTCATGTTTTCTACTTTTAGAATCTGAACGTTTGGACAAAGCATTAACCTCCTTTTGGGAAATTGAGCAGGTTGATCAAACCAAACCAATAGTTAGTGAAGAATTGCGTTATTGCAATGAACATTTTTTAAATACTCATTATCGGAAGAATGATGGTAGATACGTTGTTTATTTGCCTTTTAAACCTCAAATATCAAATGATGAGGGATTGGGGGATTCTCAGCAAATCGCTTCAAAGAGATTAACTCAGTTGTGGAAAAAATTAGATCGCGACCCAAAATTAAAAGAATTGTATGTAGGTTTTCTTCAAGAATATGAAAATTTAGGCCATATGGAGGAAATAGTTGAAGATAAAAATCCTGAAGAGGGTTTTTTCTTTCCCCATCATGGTGTGCTCCGACCGTCCAGCACGTCATCAAAATTAAGAGTTGTTTTTGACGGGAGTTGCAAAACAACTAACGGGAAGTCACTAAATGATTTGTTATTAAAGGGAGGAATGATCCAAGATGATCTCTTTGCTATAACAACGCGTTTTAGAAAACATATTTGGGCGTTTACTGTTGATATCAATAAAATGTTTCGCCAAATCGAAGTAGATCCTTCTCGCACTAATTTCCAAAAAATCCTGTGGAGAGAAGGAAAGGAGGAACCGGACAAAATTTTTCGCTTAAAAACTGTCACATACGGATGTGCAAGCAGCCCATATCTTGCTACAAGAACGCTGCAACAACTTGCAAGGGATGAAGAAAAAAGCTTCCCATTAGCCTCGGAAATCGTCCTCAACGATTTTTACATGGATGATTGTCTCTCTGGATCGTCCAATCTGACGAACTTCAAGGAATTAACTAGACAATTATCTGAACTACTTCAGGCAGGTCAAATGTGTCTACACAAATGGCGTTCTAATGCAGATGTAAGGTCATTAGACTGTCCAGATTTCTCTTTCAAGGAAAAAGATTTAGATTCACCAGTGAAAACACTAGGACTGCTATGGAATAGTAACTCAGACACCTTTAACTTTAAGGTTACTGTGAACTTAAGCTCTACTTATACAAAGCGAGAAGTGCTCAGCCAAATTGCTCGCTTATTCGACCCGCTAGGACTAATCGGTCCGGTAATATGTCAAGCCAAAATATTAATGCAACAGCTTTGGTTGCTAAAATGCGACTGGAATGAACAAGTTCCAGATGACTTTTTACTGGAATGGGACAAGTTTCTAAGGTCTCTTCCAATTATAGAAACATTTAATTTTCCTAGATGCATCCTTGTACAAGATCCGACCTCTATCTCAATCCACGGTTTCGCTGATGCCAGCGAAAAGGCGTTTGGAGCGTCAGTATACCTCAAATCCTCTAACTCGGACACTCATAGCTGCAAACTTATCTGTAGCAAAAGCCGAGTTTCACCATTAAAGACGGTCAGTATTCCCAGATTGGAGCTGTCAACGTGCCTCCTGCTATGCCAACTGGTTCACAGAGTGATGACCGCTCTCAAGCTTAAAACAGATAAGGTGACATTGTGGTCAGATTCGACTATTGCTCTCGCCTGGATCTCCACCTCACCACACCTTCTCAAGACATTCGTCAGCAATCGAGTATCATTGATTCAGGAACTTTCTAAAAATTTTGACTGGAAACACGTGATTTCCGAGTGTAACCCATCAGACCCATTGTCCCGGGGACAAGACGCCATTTCGCTCTCTACGAACAAGCTTTGTTGGGATGGCCCTGAGTTCCTTGCAGATGACAACTGGACCTTCAACTCAAACCCAGAATCTAATTACAGTGAAGAACATTTTGCGAAAGAACTGAAACAAAATACAACTTCCCTGTTGACTGTACATGACAACTTATTTTTTGAGGACCTCTTTAGTATTACTAAGAGTTTCTTGAAATTAATTCGTGTGATTAGTTTACTTTTTAGGTTTCACAATAACTGTAGAAAACCAGGTAGTAAACTAACAGGCCCCATCAGTTCGGATGAAATGGAAAAATCTAAAATTTTTCTTCTTCAACTTGTACAAAGTAAGTACTTTTTTGAAGAAATTTTGGCTTTGAAAAAAGGTTTGCCACTCTCTTCAAGGAGTAAGTTAAAATATTTTGATCCATTTCTTGATAAAAATGGTTTGATTAGAGTAAGTGGTAGGATAAACAATGCAAATTTAAGCTATAATCAAAGGCATCCCATTATATTGCCGTCTGAGCATAAGATAACCAAACTTATTTTTCTTTATTTTCATAATAAAAACTTTCACAATGGCCCACAAGCTTTGTTAAATTCGGTTAGGCAATTGTATTGGCCACTTAATGGCAGGAACATTGCTAGACAGATTGTTCATCAATGTGTTATTTGTACTAAGGCAAAACCTATCCCTTCTCAACAAATAATGGGAGAATTACCTTCAGAAAGGATTAATGTTAATTTTACGTTTAATTCTTGTGCTATTGATTATTGTGGTCCATTTCTGATTAAGTATAAGGGTCAACGGAAAGGTAACTATCACAAGATATACGTTTGTATTTTTGTTTGCATGGCAACAAAGGCAATCCACTTAGAGATCGTAAATGACTTAACTGCCGAAGCATGTATTGCTTGTTTAAAGCGGTTTTTTGCCCGACGAGGTAAACCAGAAAAAATATTTAGTGACAATGCAAAGAATTTCGAGGGTGCAAATTCAGAAATTAAAAAATTGAGGGATCTTTTCAATAAACAAAATGATTCTCTGTACAATTTTTTAACTAAGGAAAATATAAAATGGAAATTTATACCTCCAAGAGCACCAAATTTTAATGGTCTTGCAGAAGCAGGAGTCAAGTCTTTCAAGTATTATTTCAAACGAACTGTAGGAGATACAATATTAACCTATGAAGAGTTTTTAACAATTGTTATTCAAGTAGAGGGAATTTTGAACTCACGCCCTCTAACTCCTTTAACGTCAAATATTGATGATTTAGATGTTCTAACTCCTGGACATTTTCTCATAGGTAGACCAATTAATACTATCGCTGAACCTAACTTAACTGGGTTAAATAATAATAGACTTAATTTATGGCAGAAAACAACTAAAATGGTTCAAAATATCTGGAAGAATTGGTCAAATAACTATTTGAGCACATTAATCCAGAGAAATAAATGGTTGTTTGCTAAACAAAATGTAAAAATTGAAGATATGGTAGTTGTAAAGGAAGAAAACCTTCCTACCTGTAAATGGTTATTGGGAAGAATTAGTGAGATATTCTACGGAAAAGACAACCATGTAAGAGTTGTTACAGTTCAGACTAAAAATGGTATATACAAAAGACCAATTACAAAAATTGCAGTTTTGCCTATTGAGAATGTATAAAGATTTACCTGTAGAATTTTATATTGTGTGTAATTTTGAATTGTATGTGAATGTTCTGTATTTCTTTAGTCATTTTATATAACTTTTTTTTTACTATTTATATTTGATTATTTGTTATAATAATTTGTTGAAATCAACATTTCAACGCCGGGCGGAATGTTCGGTGTGCCCTGTCACGCCCTACAGCAGCGCCACCTACGGCAAGTAAGAGTAAGCTAGCAGAAGCAATTGGATGCTCAACGAGTGAGGAAGTAATCCTCAGCTGTGCCCTGCACATATATGTAACGGCCCCTTGGCCTATGTGAAGAACTATTTCAGCTGTGCCCTGCACATATATGTAACGGCCCCTTGGCCTATGTAAAGAACCTTATCAATTCAATGCCCACCTTGGCATCAATAAAATAATTAAAATTTTCATAATACAGTCCACTCTTTTCTGAGCTCTCAACACCAGGAATTACTCTCAATTACCGCTTCAATAGTTTTTAGATTCAAGTACGTATTTTAATTAATTAATTTTTGCACTGAAAATATTTGATTTTTTTTTTATTTTGAGTTTAGTGTTAAATTATCTTTTCAATTATATGTGACAGTGAATTTTGTGAAACATAACGTTTTCTAGCATGTAAAGTAAAAAATATAAAATTTCCAAAAATGCCCGCCGTTTTTGTCATCACTTTAGTTAAGGTATATGGAGCATGTGCATACGAGCGACAAGATGGCCTGTGACGGTAAGATGGAGCCAGTCCCACACCTAACCTTTTCTGAAGTGTACTTTTTCATATCAACTTACTTCGTCTCCATATGAAACAACTCTTGGGGTGTTTTCAGTTTAAAGCTAAAGCAAAATTTAAACTTTTTTTATTCTTTTCAGCTGGCTATTTCATTTATATCAGATAAAATGTAGAAAAAATTATATCCCTCTTGGGACTCAGAAATGTTTTGTATTGTGCCCAAGGATCACAAGCTTCAATTAACACAAAACTGTTAACTAGCTGGCTATTTCATATTTATCGGGAAAAAATGTAAAAAAAATTATATCCACCTTGTGACGTAGAAATGTGACTCTTGAGCACAATGTGAAACAAGCTTCAGGTAACACAAAACAAATTTTTAAATGGCAGATTGATTGATTGAATACAATTGAATGAGAAATGATAAAGGTTATTTATTGAAAGAATCAATGTTTTAACATTTTTTTTTTTAAGTTGAGATTTTTGGTATTTGAGCAAAAGATTTTTCAATAAGGTAGAATTTTTAGTAAGTTTGATTTTTTGGTGTTTGAATAAAATGCACTAATCCAGTTATTAAAGAATAAAATCGTGTTTCTAAAAGAACATTTTTGCCTTTTTTATTTGGCTTTGAGGCTTAAAAACATTCAAATATTTTTCTTGTTGATGCAAATGCCAAACAAGAAACCGAATCCATTAAAATGAATTGATTCTTTTACAGCGTTAATGAGCGTTTAATATAGTAAGGAATCGTTATAAATGTATTACATTGAAATTAAAAATGGGTAGGATTGATGTAATCGACTGAAAATGTGCCAGTGATTCAATGGTTCCGAAAAGCATGACCCCGCAATCATTAATGGCACGTGCAATTAAGTAAAACGGCGAATACGTACTCTTCAAGTTTTTTCTACAATGCCACTCTCATAATCACTGCCCTCAAGCTTTTGCGGTAAACTCGTTCATTTGTTAATCGATAAATTTGCATCACTATTTTTTTCTCACACTATACTGAGTCCTGCAATCAGCGGAAGGTAGTTTCTGGTTTTTGTTTGGATTAGAGGTCATTTCGATGACTGGATAACTACCAGTTGGAATTCGCATTGTAATGATTTATTGAAAAAGTAGACATATTTTTCTTCTAATCATAAGAAATCTGTGCAATTAATTTTGTGACGAACTCATTGTTATCTGCTGTTGCAAAGCTTTTCTAATTATACATTTCAGATTTTTAGTCGTTGATAATGGTGATTTAATTGCAGGCATTGTTCTTCAAGCGTGAGCAAGTACGCTCAGTCAACCGACTTCCGAAGGAAGATTGATTATAGATTCGATATGTGTGTGAAGAGGTAAGTCTTCTTTAAAAATAAATGCATTTTCATTGAATTTCTAATCGAGTTGTTTCCTTCGGTCAAAAGTCCTTCTTTCAGTCACTGAAATTGATAGAATAAGCAAAAAAAAAAAAAAAAAAAAGAACATGGAGTCAGAAAAAACTTTTATTTTCCCAACAGTTATTTTTTATTTAATTTTTTAAACTGTTCGATTCTGGAAACAAGGCGTAGTCTTTATGAAGTTACAAGTGATGTACTTTGGCACGCTACTCCATTGCCTAACTAAATGTTTACGTTTTGCTGTCAACCGCGTTGCCATGTTATAATAATTTGCCCTGTGCGCTAACGGCATCAGGGAATGGCATTTCATCGCTTGTGATGTAAAGTGAAAAAGCGTAAAAAAATGGATTTCAATCTGCGTACCCAAAAAATATTACACTTTGTCAAATTATTTAAAAACTGGTAAAATCCTCCGTTTTTAAGCATGTTCTTTCAGAAAAAAATACTTTTAAAATTTCGGAAACAACCCCACACATTGCATCAAATATGCATAACTTTATTCAATCCAGTTAAAAAGTTTTTATAGTACAGTCATTTTGAATAACTTTGAACCTTGTTGGTTAACCTTGCACCACTTCAAATTATTTTTGTAAATTTGACCTCAAAACACTAGAAAGCCCAATGCTGCACTTTCCTGGCAAGGCTACGAAACACATTTTCTACTCTTTATTTTACAAAAAAAAAAAAAAAAAAAGACAATTGTACGCAGCTCATTGCACCATTCCACAATTCTGCAGTTACTATTTGGAAGCTATTTTTAAAGTCGTTGCAAATGGTCTTTCTACATGTAAATATTATGTGCAATATAGTGGCTTATCCTCTGGCAAAAAAAAAAGTGTGGGATCCCTCTAATACAGCCGTTGGAAGGTAAAGCGCAGTATCTGTGCAGAAATGAGTTGCTGAGATACTTGAAGAAACGCGTTTCGGATTCCATACAAGTGATAAGGAAATGTTGGAGTTTAAGGGTTTTTCGTGTTTTAGTTTCAGTGGAAACCAAATAAGCAATCTTGTACAATAAAGCTAAAGTACAATACTTGACAAAATGCAAAAAAAGCAAAATTTATAGTCGCTGCGCTTTACCTTCCCACGGTAGTACAATATTCAGGTTTTATTTTTATGCGTAAATAGTTCATATTACGTCTGATATATAAAAATGCACACAAAATGTAAAATAAATACAGGAGCTAAACTCTCGTGATCTCTCACGCAAATGAAGCACTGATGCAATTTTATGAAGTCTAGAAATCTTGTAATGACGTGAAGTTCAGAGGAGTTGGTTTTAAACCTGTAGAAATTTTATTTTTCTTTAAAGTTGCGCAACTTTTATTCTAATTTATGTTGCATCCTATTTCTGACCCGGCTTGAAGCTATACTAAATGACAAAATAACTTTAAACCACGCTAATTCATTTTAAATGCATTTAACAATTATTATTTCTTAGTTATGTATGACTATGCAGCTATGCAGTCTGCATAACTATGCAGTACCCTTTAGAAGTTTTTTTTTTCCATTTATAACAACAAATTTCATAAAGCAATAAATTATGAGCGGGGGAGGGGGAATTAAATTGTGTTGATTTGCAAGAGATAAATATTAACTTTTTTTTTTCATTACGCAATTAGATAACTTTTACGGTTTTACTGAATGCGTTTATTACACATTATTGCTAGTTCATTATTTCTATTACTTACTAAATCCTTTTATTAATTAATTGTTTTTTTTTTTTTTTCCATTACCTTCTTATAACTTGAACCGTAATGTTTATTTATTATTTCAGTTCATTTTTATTAACGTTGATTAGAGACAGGCTCAAGTTAGTGTCAGGTTCTGTGCCCACTTTGGGCTTATCAGGCTACACAGAAATATTTTTTTACCAATGCCACATTCAAAAAAATCCAGCCGTTGAAATTAGCAGATTAGCTAGCTGTTTTAAATGGGCAAACTTGGTCTGCATTTGCTCTATATTATTCTATTTTTTAAATACTAGTTTTCTATGTTTTAACAGGTCCAAATGATTCGATTTTAAAACAATGACAGATGCATGTTTGCGAAATTAAAACTTAATTACGTCTTTATCACACTGGAGTCAGCCTTAACCTTAGAACCTTAAGTACTTCTTTATTGTTATAACGAAACTAGTTTGATCAACTGAGAGTCCACGGTAATGTGTTTTCCCTAAACTTTATCCTTATAATAAAAAGTTTCACGCGTTTATTTGAAACTCAAAGCCTGATAAAAATGTTAAAAAGAAGAGAAAAACATTTTAATTCCTTTATTTTTTGATATTCTTCTTCTGCAAGTGGACTCTAAAAAGATAACCCAGGAAGTTGCCGTGTGCTGTCAATCGTTTCGGCGCTCTTGCTTGCAAAAATTGCTTCTAAAACGAAACCTACTTCGTGGTATTTCACCCTTTTCACGCTCCTGAATTAGATTAAACAGAATGCTATCTCCATTTTTATTGCCATGCAACATGAACCCTTATTAGAAAAAGGCGATTTTGTTTGGTTACCATATTTAGGCAGTTTCATGCCTGAAAAACTGCACGTCCCTTACTTAGCGTAGTGTTTCGGATGAATAGAAATTTCTGTTTCCTTCAGCATTTAGTTTGCTTTAGAAAATGATCATTTAAGCATATTTCAGCGGTTACATAAAACGTTTACTTAGCAGGGAGTGGATTTTGGATTTTTTGCTTGAGAAGTTAGTAAAGGGTCACTTTGATTGTTTAGACAATGCACGTAAATGCAAAACAAGAAGTCAAATACAAACACTCGCTGCCGAGAAGTCTAGCATAAATTTTCTTGTTTAGTTCGTAATTTTCCAATCTATTATAATTTTTAAAGACGTTTCCAATTGTTTTGAACTTTTTTTAAAGATTAGTAAGGCATAGTGTTTCAAAAATAACAATAAATAAATATATAAATAATTAATATACAAAATCATTGCTCCCTATGGGGTTTTCCATTCATTTTAGTCTAAATAGATAGTATGTGTAGATAAACTTGCTAAATTAATTCTAAGCTTTGTTTATAAAATCCGAAATTTAAAAATATTACCGTAAATTTTTTAGAATTTTATACGGTCACCAGCGTGTTAAAAAAAGTTTATATGTTCGTGTAAATAAGTTTACGTATCATACAAGTGCAACTAAGTATTTACTGTACCTGTAGCGGTTATGATGGGAGATTAAAAAGGCAAATTAGGTGATGACATTTTAACAGTTCTAAATTGCTGTTTTTTAGTATTAAGGCTGTTGTCCCAAGAGATTGGCGCCAAGGGAAAATTAATCTACTCAAGTAATGAAAATCAACAGCAAATAGTCTCCCGATCTTTGTTGCATACGACGGGATTTTCAGTCTAGAATCGATTGAGATAATATTGTAGAAATATTTTGCGTTTTTATAATTTAAATTAATTTTAAATGAAAATCTCGCTTGGCGACGGTTTCAGAATAGCAACCATACACGCACTAAAAAGTGAGCAACTTTGCGTCCTACTACAAATCCCGTAATAATATTTGGGGAAAAAACAGTTATCGATGATTCATAAGACTTTGAGGGTCTTAATGATAATTTTTAAATTTCATTTTCATCAATTTTTATATTTTAAAGTGTGGATGTTTTAAAAAACTTGTTCAATCTCCGGACATTTAGTTTCAATTTTCTCATGCAGGTGTCGCTGAAGTAAGAAATCTGAAAAATAGCGCTCTGTTGCTCTTTTCCTAAATTACTACCATAAATCACTTAAGCTTTCCCCCCTTTTTCCCAACGCGAGCCACTTGCGAGCTCCGCCTTTCTTTAAAGTCTGATAACGATGTTTCCCGAGGGCCCAAGGAATCGACTCCCCATCCACCCATCGGTGGTTGAATGCGTTCCTTTTGCTAATTTCAGCTTTTCACTGAGGCATTTCGCAATTTTTAATTTTGTCGGTCTGTATTTTGTTATTGTGAATGCCATTCATTAATAAAATGAAAAAAATAAAAGCGATTTTTTGGCTATTTTGAAACGAAAAGCATTTATATATGTTTTTTTTATTTATGAGATAAATGATAAATCATAGTGCGTTTAACTATATGTGAGCAAAAATTTTAAATTTATCTAAACTTGTCACGTTTGCTGTATTGTAGAGTTTGGTTTGAAGTTACCGGTTTAACGATTGCTTCGGTTTAGTCACTTAAGAAAGGGATTTCTTCTCAGGAAAAAGCAGGCGCCATCAAATTATATGTCTTGTTCGATCAACACTCAGAATAATTTCTGAAATTTCAACTTTTTATCATAGTTTTCCTAAACATTCTTGACTTAATATCTCAATGAGAAAAAGTATATGATTTAGACAAACACAAACATCGTATATGAGCAATAAAAGAGAAAAACGAAAGAGGAAAAAATGTGCAGACCAACTCCAAGAATCTTTCCTGTTTTGAAAGTTTTAGGGTTGTGACTATTTTTTAAGAAAATGAGGAATCTCCTTTCAATAATGGTTTGGATAAGAATTTGATACTGTTAAATTTATTCTTGTCTTCCTTTTCATTTTCTTTTTGATTTTCCCTCATGGAAATTGATCATTAATTTAATTTCTTCAACATTTATGACTCCTTTTTGTTCAGTATTTCCGTAATAAATACCTACTCAGCACATAACAGTAAATTTTAGTGGGGGGGGGGGGGCTTCTCCTAGGTAGTCAACTTACAAGAGACTAAAAAGTCATCTGCAATGGTACGGAAAGGCTTGGAGAAAGTAATTTATTTCTGCGATCAAGGCATTTTTATCTGAAGTTATTACCTTCAAATTAAATCAATCAAATACAGATTACTTTGTTCCAGGAAGATTTCACTTAACTGGAATTGATAATTAAATAATACTCGAAATTCATTCTCTTAGAAACGGTTCACTGGATATAAAGTAAATATAAAATCAGAAACATGATTCACTTATTATTGACAATTTTTTACATGCAATTTGATGACTAATGATATAATGAAAAATGTGGCGGTGACTATAAATAAACATTTATACACGAAATAAACGGCTACATTTTGTTGATGAGCGCCTCAAATGGATTATACACGAGGAGCTCTGCAGTTTATGCACTCAATATGCATCAAAAGCTCACAAGATAAATATATACATATCATACAAAGCGAAAATGTTTCACTCAACTGGAATTGATAATTAAATATTTCTCGAAATTCATTTTCTTCAATAAGGAAACGGTTCATCCGTTATAAAGTAAATATAAAATCAGAAACATAATCAACTTAATATTGACATTTTTTTACATGCGATTTGATAACTAATGATAATGAATAAAGTTGCGGTGATTATAAATAAATATTCATACTCGAAATAAATTGCTACATTTTGCTAAGGCGCGCCTCAAATCGATTGTACATAAGGAACTCTGCAGTTTATGCAGTCAATATGCATCACAGCTCACAAGATGAATATATACATATCATTACAAAGCGGAAAATGTTTCACTCAACTGGAATTGGTAGTTAAATAATTCTCGAAATTCATTCTCTTAAAAACGGTTCATTGGATATAAAGTTAATATAAAATCAGAAACATAATTCACTTTTTACTGACAATTTTTTACATGCAATTTGATGACTAATGATATAATGAAAAATGTGGCGGTAACTATAAATAAACATTCATACACGAAATAAACGGCTACATTTTGTTGATGAGCGCCTCAGAGGGATTGTACACAAGGAACTCTGCAGTTTATGCAGCAAGTTACCTTTTTGAATCTTCGATTTCGGAGCAAAGTTCGAAAACCCCCTCATCTGTTGCCTTAACAGCATTGAAAGTGGTGCATAAATGAGTTTTTACGGTGTTATATCAAGGGAAGAAGGTGAAATATAAGACTTCAGAATTTTTTTGGATATCGAAGCTCTCAAAACTAGTGATGTGCCGGATCGTTAAAAAAGTAGATCCGCGGATACGGATCCGGATCATTAGTGGCAAGATTCGCGGATACGGATCTCAAAATTTTTTTACACAATTCAACTATCCAAGTGTAAAATTCGTTACAAAAGGTATTCCCGTCAGAATAATGGCACTGTTTCTTCAAAAAATGTCGGTTACGGCGAAAATATAGTCAAGACTATGATTTACTCCTTAAAAAAATCTCCGCAAAAACTGAGGGAGAGCTAGAAGGAATGGATCAGTTCTGCTTTAATGTTTAAATAGAATGTTGAAAATTATTTCTAGCTTGCTCGGTAGATGTAGGATACAGGAACAAGAGTGGTAAAGCTGCTACTAGATAGGCTAGAAATAATATTTTTCGCATTTTATCGCATCAGCATAAATGCAGTGCTGACCCATTCCACCCAACTTACTCCGACCGACGATATAACAGAGACAGGAACACCTTTACTAACAGTAAATAGAGTATTTAGTCTCACTTTTTTTGAAGGATGCTGAGAAAAACCAAAATGAAGAATAACAGAAACCCCAAATCAATAAAAAAACTAATATTAAATTAAACATTATAAAAAAGAACCTCATATGAAGATAAATTTCGCGGGTCAGATCACACATTATTAATAAATATGAACTGATAGCAGATAGAAATTTTAAATAATTGAGCTTTTTCTCCTAATCTTCAGACTATGAAATCGCTACCAATCGCGCGTTTAAAGGCTTAGAATTGCATTTAAAATTTACTTAACAAGATTATAGTAGGTCCTTACTGTATAACTTGGAAGTTCCAAACTAATATTAAACGCAGAAAACTCGTTCTTTCAATTATGCCAATATTTTTAACGTACGGGTAAGTTTTTACAACCCTAATTGTGAAAAACGTTAAGCCGGTTTTTAATTAATATCTCCGGTAATTAAAGTTCGAAAAAATCGAGGCCAAGCTAAGAACACTTTCAAAAAAGTCAGTTCTTGAACGAAAAAAGAACATATCCAAATCGGTTCACATGTTTCAGAGCTACGATGCCACAAATTGACACACAGAAACACACTTTTAAAACTTATATTACTCCTTCCTTTTCACGACGGGGGGTACTAATTGGCTTCTGAAACGATACCTTATAATTTATGTAGGGAATATAACCTAATTTGAACGGAATTTAAGTCTTTTACTCAAATATTTAAGAATTTTTAGAATAGAAAAGATCCGTTTTAGATCCGTCAAAAAAGTAACGGATACGGATACAGATTTTTATTTTCAATCGGATATCCACGGATACGGATACCGATATCCGGAACATCACTACTCAAAACGCAATTTTAGATGATCTTCGATAATTTTAAAGAAACGGGGTAGAAATATCCGTTTTTGGGTTCAAAACGTCAATTTCGAATAAAAAAAGAATTATTCATCGACTTTTTTTCGAAAAGGTCTATAAACCTTCCAGGCACTAACCTAGGCAAACTAAAAATTTTAACGAAATCGGTCAGGTATTTTCTGAGTTTACCCCGGACATATAAATTTAGAGTTTGCGTTTTATTTATATAAAGATACTAATGCTGAATTATAGGCATGATTTAATTTCATTCGAAATCTTAATTATATGTGTGATTGTAACTTTAGTAAATATAAATAATTTGGGAAGGTTTGCGACTAAAGATCTGTGATGCGACTCATGATACGGTGCTTCAAGATTTTTTTTTTAATATGTATTTGTTTTATTTTATTAATTTATTTTTAACGTGCACATTTTTTCAGACATGGCGCTCATAGAAGTTAAGCCGATACTTTGATTTTTCATCGAGAAGTACAATCGACAAAAAATTGTGGTAAAAAAGAAAAAAGATCGTTTTGATGATTTTTTAAATATTTTAGGGGGGGGGGGAGTTCTACCTTGAAGGTCCCACCCTGCGACAAATGTTCATGTTTTTAAACTTTTCTTTTCTCTATGCCCTCTCCCACTCAAAATAATAACAACGGTTTTAAAACAGTCAAAAACAGAAAAAATTGGGAGGGGGAGGAAGTATCACTATCACCAAAACTCCAAAATGGGATGGGTAGGGGGAAACGGTGGTCATATTTGGATTCAAGGGGTTATTTTATGTAATGACATTTCATAAAACATTTTACAGAACAGACTGATATAATCGACATTGATAGTGTTGTTAAAGATTTTCCGTTGATGAAAAGTAGAAAATTAATAGTTTAGGTTAAGAAAAAAAATTTTCAAGTATAAATATGTGTATCTCTCAGGTAATTTGTAATCATATTTTTGTTTCTTTTTCTTTTCAATAAGAGGTTTCAGAATTACTACCAGCATACCAGTATGTACACTTTTTGATCACGTTTTAAATGTTTTAATTTAAGGAAAATATTATCGCTCATAATGCAATAATTTTTGAAAAATATTTCAACCAACAATTTTTCCTGTTTGACGTAATATTATATTAAAATGGAAAACGTATTTTGGATAATAAAATCCTGTTTTCGTTCTATGAAATGTTAAAAATGTCTTTTTTTTGGGGGGGGGGGGCATTCAGCAAAGAAATTTAAGAGGGACGGCAAATTTGGTGCCTGCCACGGGCGGCAGAAACCTACGCTACGCCGCTGTTTGCAATTATCAATTAATTACAGCATGGTTATCTATTTATTTATTTATTTTTCATGGCCCTATAGTTTCATAAAACATGTTTTCTATCATTCTTTGAAGTTTTAAAACATTTCCTTGTAATGGCACGCAGATGAATTATTGAAACATGATATAGACTGGCAGAGGCGTAGGAACTATATAAAAGTAGGGGGAGCTGAGGCTCATGATAGAAATCCAAGGGACAGAAGCAGTAGCACCACCAGATTTTTTTGGGGGTTGGAGCACTTGAAAAAAATTTTCTTATTTGAAATGATTGTCGATCCTTTCGTCTTCCTCTCTCTTTTCCAGTTATGTTTCCAATCATATCCAATATATAAATTCAGGCAGTCAGAAGCAAAGGGATGTAAGTGGACTTCAAGTTTTGAGTAAAACGTATCAAGTAAGCCTTCATTGATTTTTTTTCTAAATCATGCTGTACAGCAGCACCTACCAGGGCTATTAGTACAATCTCTTGCCCCAAGACAGAGGAGAGGTCCCTCTACTGTTTGAACTGGTTATCTCCAAATTTTTAATTTTGCCACTTACATCTTTTTGCTTCTCACTGCCTCAATTGTATATGGAGAGAATGAGGTAATAAAACTTCTGGTTTTTGGAAGGGGGTCGGTCAGTTCTCGAAGATGCGCACGTATCAATAGGGGGGTCCTGGGGCTTGAGCCCCAGAAAATTTCTGAAATCTTAGTTCTAAAAACGTAGTTTTAGACGGTCTTTGGTAGTGTTAAGGAGAGAAAAAGTTGGAATGCCCTCCCTGGAAAATTTTCGAATTTATGTCTTTAAAACGCGAATTCAGACCATATTTATCACGTTAGAAAAAATGATATGACTCAGGGATTGTCCTCGATCGATTTACATCTCTTTCCCAATATTTCAAAATTGAAGTTCTAAAAACGCAATTGAAGACAGTCTTGAATGATGTCAGGGAAAGGGGGAGGTTCTAGGGCTCTCTGGAATTTTTTAGAAACTGAAGTCTTAGAGAGCGTTCCTCAATGAGGTTATTGGAAAAGATTCCTTCTCCTTAAAGTTTTAGAAATTGTAGTTTTAAAAACTGAATTTTCATCCTTCTTTTTTGATATCAGAAAGAAGAGTTTCGGGTGTCGCTCTCCGAAAATTATTCGAGATAGATCATATTTGTTAATGTTATAGGCATAGCAATGTTTTGAAATTGAAGGGAATATTATATAATCTATCATATTGTGGAGGTCATGGGTTCTCTTCCGAGAATTTTGAGGAAATCGCTCTCTAAAAACAAATGTTGCAAGGCTTTTTAAAATTTTAGGAGGTAGGGGAGGGCTTCTGCAGCGTAGCATTTAGAAGATTTTCTTTTATGAGAACTAGAAACAGAGGAATAAGTTGAGAAACAGTGCGCCTGAAATGTGTTTAAATAAAATGTTCGTTGTATAGTTCAGATAAAGGTTAGTAAAAGTACTTCAGAAAAACTATGAAATATTGTTGGTGCTTTTTTCTAACAATAATAAGTGAAAAGGAAAATTTTTAATCGTAAAAATGGATATGAAAAAGTTTCCCAGAACCTCAAATATTTTGAGGGGTGCTCGAGTGCCCTCTTCCACATGCATTTTTTTTAGCATGAAAACATAGCTGTGACAAAAAAACCCTTAATTTTGAGAAAGCAAAAAAGAAGAATAAATGTAACTTCATAAAGTCTAAATGTTCAAAAAAATTTTGTTTTCAATAAACTCGCACTGTTTTTAACATCGTAACAGTGTTTACAATTATTTAAATGCATTGTATTGTTCTTCCCTTTGATGATTTCCCCTGTCGTGTAATTGAGTTGAAGAGAATGACTATTGAAAGAGAAAAAATGTGATTTGTTGCTGCATATGAAAGTAACGGTGAATGCATAGCTTTGGAGACGAAATAAACTAATATTTATTACAAAAAAAGGAAAGATTTTAACTGTTACTGATAAAGTACATCATTATCATAGCTAGTCATTAATATAATCACCAAAGGCTCTTCTACCTATAAACTACACACAGAGTCTTACAAAAAGACGAATTGACTGGATCATCAAAAGCAGTTTGTTACTGATATATTATTAAAAGTCAGTAAGATTTTAGTTGTTCCTGATAAAGTGCACCGTTTTTGTAGCTATTAGGCATTAATATAATCAGATTTTCAGTGACTGAAATTATTAGACATTTTTATTTTACATGCATGCCATGGGCGATAAGGTCACTTTCAAAAAATCATAAAACATTTTATGGGAAAAAATACCGGGTGCGGTGTCTATCCACTAGTTAAGCATTATATGGGGTACAAATGAGCCAATTTTTTGATTTTTAAAAAATGGGTTTTTTGAGTAAAATCACTTCAAAAATCGCTAATTTTTGAAAATTTTCAAAATTTCAAATTTTATTTACGAGGCTGTATGCACTCAAGGATTCTAATAAAATATGTTATGAAACTATCATATAAGGGCTTTAGACTGCCATCTCCGTTTAGTAAAAAAAACTTTTTTTTCATGGAGAAAAAAAATCATAAAATTGGTAAAAATGCAGTTTTTTGGCGGCAAAAATGAATTTTTTTCTTTATCAAAAAACCTAACTAAACTTTCAAAAACGATGTCTAGAGGATATATGAGTCCTTATTTATTTTTAGAAAAAAGAATTATTCGAATAGGTTAAATACTTTTGAACTAGTGTCCATTTCAAATGGAGTGTTTTGCCGGTTTTTTCCAAAATGGCGGATTTTGTGCAGAATTTTAATAGGCTGTAACTGAAGAAAAAAATTTTTTCTTGCAAAATCCTTTTGGGATAGTTCATATGTACCTTAGTTGTAACTACTGTATTTTTTTTCAAAAAAATCGGTGATGGTCATATGACACTTTTCATACCTGCCTGCCTGATTTGAAATGGAATGACTCTACTGTGAGAATTTTTTAGGGGAGCTGAGCCGGTCTGAAATATTATAGAGGGAGCTCAAGCTCCCCCGCTTCCTACGCCTATGTAGACTTGAGTTAGATCTATAAGAGAAAATATAATTATGACAAATGGGGAGATAAAGAGTAACCGAGATTTTTCTCGAATGCTACGCATGTTAGTATGTTTCACATAAGACAGCATCTTTATTTTCAGAAGAAAAAAAAATAACTTCTTTGTTGTTTCATTGTTTTCTCAAAAAGACATTTTGAATTTAGAGGGGGGAAAAAAACACGATTACATTCCGAATGAATTCTGTTACTTTTTGAAAAAAAAGTTACGTTTACGTGCTCTTTTGAACAAAACTGTGTTTTGGAATCAAACCCAGTTTAATTATTTAATATCTATATCGCTGAATCTTTGATGAGCACTGAACTTTAATGTCTTGTGCGTTAACCATTTTATCAGTCGTCATCTTTATTTATAGCAGAATCTTTATCCTATTATTTTTTTCATCTACGAATCCACGATTTGAATAATTTACTCTGTTATTACGTTAACTCACTTGTGTTCTTACAACTCCTCACTGTTCAATGGTATTTCATTAGTAAATTGTAACTGGAATACATTGCAAAGAGTCTAAAGTTTCCGCTTTTGAAAACTGCATATTTGAAAAAAAAATGTTTAAAAAAGTTTTGATGACTTTTTTGTTCTTCGGTTTTTAATTTAGCATGTTTCCTTTAGTTAAAAGCAATCAGCCTTTTTCATTCGTCATTAATTTTTATTTATCTTCGAGACTTAACATTAACAGAATACAATTTTTAAATATTAATAATGTAAAAAAGAAAATAAACGTCAATCATTCAAGAAACCAGCATTGAATAAACTTAAGTATAGCACTAAAATCCTTTGTCAAACTCCAATCTTGTTGCGACTTCTGGATAAACGCAACGACACTTTCTGAAATGACACCCTCTTTTCGACTTCATTTACTGTTTTACGCTGATCAATTACCCTGATTGAAACACATTTGATTTTCATATGATGTGTGAAAGTAATCATTATTAAATGACAAGAAAAAATTGTAACTTTGAAAAATGAAAAAATGCTAATATTTTACTTTTAAGACCAAAAAAATAAGAATTAAAAAAGAATTTAAAGAAAAATGTGCTTAAAGCAAAATTTGCCGCCCCTGAAAATTTTGGCATCCTTAGGCCTATTGGGAAATTGGGCCCTGATGTCAATACCTTTCAGAAAAACTAATTCCCACTACTGCATCACAAAAATCACTTGAAAGCTAAAATTTGACCATTTGTTGCTCTTCAACTACATCCTGAGAAATGTTGAAAGAGCAAACCGGTCTTCAGCTTTGCATTTGCCTGAAGGGAGAGAGGGGTTCGGTTCTCGGTGACAGCTATTAGCGCCTAATTACTCCCCTCTGTGTGAAGCTGTTTAGAGAGGGCACTTTATTCCCCCCCCCTATAAACCGAGTGAAAATCCGCGCCATCTACATTTGAAAGTTGGCAAATGAAGATAGGAAAATTGTCCCTTAATATAAGACGGCTACAGAATATTTACAATAACAACCTTAAAATTGCTTAAAATGGTAAACAAATATTTTTTTCAAATATGTGGTAAGTAGCAGTAATGCAGTGAGTATTGTACGCAACTTTAGTATATTATTCTTGGCCACTCTATGATACTAGCAACTATCATTTTCTGACACAGTAAATAAGCAAGGTCGAGATTTCGCTATAGTACATTCTAGCTAAACGAGAAGTAATTAATAAAATGCATCTATCTGAGACATACTCTAAGAAAACTATTGTCTTATACCAGCGTGAGACAATCATTTACAAATTGGGACAAACCTCAAAAGTGTCAGCTTTGACCTTAGCTGTACAGCCAGGCATGCGTTGAAGTCTTCACCAGAAATGACCGAAGTGCATCAAGGTTATCACGACGCTTTTAATTGAGTGTTCACTATACCGCCGCAATACTGTTACGGGTGAAAACATAATGACTGCGTTGAAATTGTGACACGTGTTTTATTTCATTGTCTGACTGAGCTTATTTTAAGCAGTTGTGTTATTTCTTTTCTGTTTTAAAGTGGTGGCATCTTGCTTTATTTAATTTTTATTGGTTGTCTGGTGGGAATAAGTCATCAAAGAATTAAAAAACTTAGATGTCATTTGAACATGCTTAATTCATAAATATGAACAGAAACGGATTTAGACAAGTGCACAAACAACAACTGAGAGACTCTTACCGAAAATATTTCAACAATTTTTTTCAAGAGTAAACGTTTCTATCAACATGAGCAAATGTATTAGTTGCGATAATTGCATGGTAAAAACTATTGCATTCAAACATATTTAATATGAAAACATAATGTTTAGGCTTTAGTTAGTCCATTTTGCAGCTTATAATGAATGAAATTTAAATGCTGTTTTTTTTTTTTTTTTTTCATGCTACCAACATTGAACAAATTAATCGGTTCAGGCTATTTTGTTCAAGAACAAAACTTTTGCAACAAATTAAATGCGTTGTCGCAAAATTGATGAGAAAAGCATCAACTCGGGCATAGTCATCGGATTCACATCCCTAAATCAGTTCTTTAATATATGTATCTAATTTTCTCTCGAACTAATTTCTAACAGTGGTTCCCAGTTCTTGTCACTGTCTTTCGTAATTTTCAAGGTGTTTAAATGAGTTATTTTAAAATTTCTCTTCAACGTGTACAAAAACAAGTACTAAAATGTGAAAATCGGAACTCCGTAATATCCTTCTCTGTAATTGTATCAAGGTCGGATTATTATTACTATTTTCATCTACCGTAATTTTCAATGGCAGCAGAGAACTCTCCCATTGCATTACAAACTTTTTTTAAACCAAAATAAAACCAAAATGAGGAACTGTAAGTGATAAAATTTTACATGAAGTGCTGTAACAAGGCGAATTCTTTATTCCTCTAACGTCTAACCCAGTAAAAAAACACGAAAAGATATGTCAATCTACTTCTCTCGCAATTTCCACTTGGAAACGAAAATCATAATTCTACATATTGTGCAAGAAGCACCTCAATGTAAGTTCAAAAATCTGGCAAAAACGGAACTTGTTTCTCCTATAGGAGGGAAAGGGGTAGGAAGTGGCCCTTACCCTCTCCAACCTCTTTCGTAACGCCTAGTTACCTGGGCACAGGGAGAAGGAAGGAGGGGAGGAGATGCAATAAAACACGATCGTAGGTCATCGCACGTGATGTTGTGCAGGTTGAATCTCACAACGCTCGCTTTCCTTGGGTTGGGCGGGTTCGAATAACAGAACGTGATGTGTAGTGGTCATTGTGACAGCAGCAAGCCTTGCCGCAAAGAATAGTTCATCATTGTTTCCGTAATAAAAGATTCGAATTAGTTTTACCCGAGGGTCGTTCGTGATTTTTGCGTAAAATGACAAGGGAAAGAGTTGACTGAATTTAAGTCGGAGCGCATTTTTTGAGAGTTCTGACACACACATACATATATATTAGATGACTTGGTGCCGAAATGCACGAGAACGCTGGTGCTGCTTCTCTGAAAAGAAAAATAATAAAAGAAATAAATAAATAAAGGAAACAAAGTTTTCCTTTCACGTACAATTGAATCGGACAGGGTTTGAAATTTAGTTTCCGTTTTGTTGTTTGTTTGATTAATAGTTTCTTGAGTTCAAAATAAGGGGAAAGGCTACTTTTGCAATGGCTCTTAAGTATTATACACGTATTAGTGCAATAACATTGGAAGATTTAAGTGTTAAACACACACACATACATCTTACACTAACTATTATAAAGCATATTTTGTGTACGTTTTGTGCATCTTACTAAATGATACTTTCATGGCTAATATAATTTTGAAATTGTTTATCCCTGCCTTTTTCTAATAAACATTTCAGTGTTGATATTCTCTTATGTACTATATGGTTTAAAAAACCTCTTTTCTTCGGCACTTCTCAGCATTGTTTTTAAAATAATTTTTGTCATATATTTGGACAGAGACAAGCTTGAATTCGATAAAATGCAGCAACAACTACAATAAAAACATTACTTTATAAAAATAGTTGACACCTTAAAATTAAGGGTACTAAAACCGTTAAAGATAAAATATTCAAAATGATTGTAGAACATGGCCCTTAGGCCCCTCGGAAGCACCACTACGAGAGCTTCACTCGAAATCGTTTTCCTTTTTCAGCACGTTGCGTTTCTTTCTTCACTTTATTTCTCTTCTTTTTTTCTTTCCGTTTCGTTCAAATGTGCATTATTTTTGGAGTTCACCACACGCAAGTCCCCTTTTCGAGGGACGCACGTTGATTTCATTTGCATGTGTGCTTCCTGTATTTGAAATATGCGCTGGCTAGAGTAATGAATATAAGACAACTAAGCATTTGCATCACGAAGCGAATTTAGGACTATAACTTAATAGCTTCTATTCCCCTTTGTGTTTACAGTGTATTATTCTGTTTTTCCGTTACGAAATTACGGATAAAACGAAAATTTTATTTGATCACTTCAACTTCGCTGCAAACGGGAGCGACTTTTTTTCATTAAAAATATAAATTTAAAAGGGTAATGAACGAAATTATGTTGCTTAAAAATCACAAACGTATGTGTGATTTCTTAAGCAAAAAATTTTGTTTATTACCTTTTAAAACTAATTTATTTTTATATTAATACAACAAAAACACAGTGCAATGAGATAAAATTGTATAATTAAATTCGAAAAAAAAAGGAAATCTCATTCTTAATAATTTTAGAAGATTGGTAAAGATTTAAAAATTTGTTTTATTTAATGATGTCAGATTAAATAACTATTTTCTTGGTGTTTTAACACGGAATAATTTACCTCGTTTAAGAAATATGCTGTACATCAGAACTTCCTAAACTGGGGTCCATGGACCCCTCAGTGGTCCGTCGACCCTTAGTAGGGGATCTGCGACAAACTTCAAAAAAAAAAAAAAAAGTTTGAAAAATGTTAAATGATGTTTAAATAATGCTTTCGCATTTGAAAACTAGAATTTTCACCTTCAAAGTATGGGGATCTCCTTTGAACCATTGCAGTGCAAATTTAATCGAAGAAAAAAATCACCCCTGGACACTAATGTGTAAAAACATTAATTTTTAAAAGCCAGGGGGCAACTGTCCCTTCGTGATCCCCTTAATGACAGGACTTCTCTGAGCATTACTTTCCGAAATTTTGAAATACAGTGCTTCAACATCATGAATAGGTAATCGAGCAATTTTATGTTTACACAAGACCACGCAGTCTGTTATCGTGTAAATATTATAAATGTTTGTGTTTAAATATGTTCTCACATATGTATCAATGCTTGTAGGCGTATTGTGCAAGGAAAGTTCAGGCGGTTATTTACCAAAAAGGCCTTTTTTTTTAAGTAAAAATGTTATGTATATTCCTGTTGAGAAGGACTACAAATTATGGTTAACATATTTTTAGATATTTAACACTTCATATTTTCTTTGAAAATATAACTATACTTTTTCTAAAAACTACACTTTTATCAGATAAACTAAATTTTCAATTTTTTGAAAAAATCCCCACCCACGGAAAAATCCGATTTTTTTTTTTACACATTCAAAATTTTCAGAAATGTTGCATCTCTAATTAGAATTGCTCAACGAGCTGCTAAACAAACTGTTGAAAGGTGCTTAAGGACAAGATAAAAACAAATGATTTTTGTTTTCAATTTAGGAGTATTTACAAAGCAAAACACCCTTATTACCTCTTTTTGTCTTGGCGGGCAGTGTTTCAAAGCTGACGCGTTCGAGAAAACACTATGAGAATCAAAAGATAAAACAGCACCGGTCTCATTAAACTTCTAAAAAGTCAGCCATGTGAAAAATACTGTGAAAATTTTTTTCACCTCTTACAAAACAGAACGCACGACTGCGTCGAGCGTTCTTTCGTCGAGTAGACCACCCACGAAATCCAAATACTAATTTAGAATAGGATTTCTTTACAAGTTTGGCACAGGAAATGGACAAATTCCAGGGATATCATTTGAAAGTTGAAAGAAATTGGTGTCAATTACGCTTAACGAACAGTGGATGAGGCGTTTCACATCACATTAATCTTGCCAAGTTTGTTTAATTTTCAGATAAACTGAACGGTAATTTGTTTTCAACTTTTGCGACAAATGTTTTGAATTCGAGTTCGGGATGTTTTCAAGGTTAAATCGGCTCATTAACCGTGTTTTCAAGATTATTGATTTTACGGATGAGCAACTGTATTCAGAAAGCAAAACTGCAATGAGTTTAAAATTAAAGATAAGCGAAAGTAAATGAGTGCATTGTTTTCAATACGTAACTGATTTATGTTCGTAGGTGTATGCGTTTTAGGAATGTATGAGTGGTGTACCAATAAAACTGCGGAACCTGTCACTTCCACAAATAAAAATTAAAATTCGAATAAAATATGTAAAGCACTCAGGCTAGTTCAGTAGTGATTAAAAACTATAAATATTAAATTTTTCTCACCTCGTAATTTGAAATCTAGAGAGTTTGGGTTAAGAAGTCGAAAAAGGTGGCTTTTTTTTGTGTGTGTGGAAAGAGGTGACTAGGGTACAGATTGGGTGTACATTGGAGGTATAATAAATTTATCGCTTTTGGACACTAAGGAGAATCTAGTTAGCGACATTTTGCAGTTATATGGCAATCCTAGTATATGTCACTCAGAGGCACACCACACAATGCATAGTTTTGCAATTTTGATGTAGTTTTCAAAATAATAAGCCATTTAACAAGTTCAAAAAGCTCCTTTTAAGTACAAAATAATCAGCCAAATAATTAAAGTCATTAAAAAGTAAAGTAATCCGTTGACGAAAAAAACTTAGTCACTTTAAAGCAGGAAAATAGCTAAATTTAGGTGCATAATTGTGAAACTTGCGAGAAGCAAATTTGGCGCGTGAACGATATTTTTCTGTCTCGCCAAATTGATAGACATATAACATAAGACTGCAGCTCAAAATCAAACTTCCAAGATACAAACCCCCATTTCTGGTTTTGTCTGGAAAACAAAAATACTAACCGCATGTTGCAAAAGCAAAGCGTGTTCTTCCGTTTGCCACAACCAACCAATTTAAATCCGGATTATTTTTTAACGTATGTAGCCTCTAGAACTAAATATTGGGACTCGACCGATGCATCGGCCTGGCCGATACATCGGCGCCGAGGGTTCAACAATTTAGCCATCGGCATCGGCGGCCGATGCTAACTTGCGGGAAACATCGGCCCATCGGCCTTAAAACACATCGAAAAAACCGATGGAATTGGCCGATGTTTTTGAAAAAAAAAAAAGGACCTTTGCTGTTTTACTTTTAATACAAAGTAAATGGAGTTGTTGTTTTCATATAAAATTATTTACTTAAATTTCAGTATGAATTTCTATTTTTAGTCATCCCTAGAAGAATTTTTAATACTACATTCAGGTACCAAACAAGTTAATTATTGCGTTGTTTCTTGCAGCAGGATGTACGTATGTATCTGTCATAAGTCATAACTCAAAAATGATAATCTGTAGGAGGTTAAAGTTTCGTATGTGGGGTCTGCGGACGTTAAAGTTGTGCACTTCCCTTTTTGTTTTCGATCGGGTGTTCTGAAAAGCCTGTTTACTCATTTTTTGTGGCTATTAATTACTTATTTCAATGCAAAACTAATATAGCGTCTCAGACTGACGATCATTTGGTGATATATTGCCGAATTGGAGACCATGGAAACAAATATGAGATGGTGAAACCGATTTTTGTGTCATTTTATTAGATTCCCGTTGAACCGACGGTAATTTTTAATTTTTCGATATTTGTAATATGAATCACAGTAATGCAGTCTTTTCTGTATCGCTTCGGCGGAGTTACAAGTTTGGGGCCCGTCGAAATACATTTTGGGGATCAGAGAATTTGTAAAACATTTATCATTCGCATTTTTGTTACTCCTTCGGTGGCCCTATGGTTATGGGGCCTCTCGCGCAATTGCAACATTTGCTATATTTTAAATCCGCCATTGCACGTCAAAACAAACTCGGGTGCAAGTTTTGAAAGGGTTTTCTGCTCAATGTTTATGATTGTTTTGAACTCTATTTTTACGACTATTTTTTGAATTTCCGAGAACACTTGCGTGCCCCTCCTCCCACTCCATCAATTTCTGAAATTAAACTCTAGTTGTAAAACTTAATCTATTGTTTAGAAAGAATTTAGGGCATTAATGTAAGAAATTGATTAAAGACGTTTTGAATGGTGACATAATTCGAAAATCAAAGGGACTTTTGAATTTTTTTTTCGGAAGTGCTGAAGTAGATTCAGAAACTCTTCCGAGGCGTTGGTGGTAGCTGTTCTGTACTAAAAAAATGAGGCAAAGGTTGGGGCCGAAGTGTGATTTACTCCAAAATCAGAGGATGACCCCCCTAACCCTACTTCGTCGTTTCAAGCATTTCTTAAATATTTAGCGATTATTTATTTTGGTCAAGAAATATCATTTGCGTATTTCTCAGACTTGTTTCACCTATATTTCGTAAATTGCCATCCTTTTTGCATCATTAATAGCGATTGATTTTTTTTCTGTTGTAAGTAACTATTTTTATGTATTTATATAAAATCAATGAATAAGTTATTTTCGTTTTTTATAGAAAAGTTTCAAGGATTTTCTATTATGCAATTTTTCAAATTTCAGAAAATTATTGTTAAATTTAAAAATTTAATTTGAATTTGTTTGTAAAGCTTCATAAAAGATTAAACAATCAAATTGTTCAATACTATGTGTGCAAACATCAGCTCAAGTAGTATATGTATTCAGTTATTAACTTGGTGTAAATATTGAGTTTGTTTATTGTACCTGCGTTTTAAGAACCTTGCTCTTTTCATGGCTATTTATTTTTTCAGCAAAATGTATGTCACTGTTATAGCTTTTATGAAAAATGCAAACTTTTCTATTCATAAATAAGTATAAAAATATTACTATTTTGATTTAATGTTGTAATTTATCTGTTACCTTTTTTGTTTAATTTGATGACTAAAAAATGTCTACGTGCAATCTTTCCACTTTAATTGCGTAATTTGTTGACGGTTTCATAGTTCTATTCTTAATTTTTTTTTGAATGATTAAACAACGTAATTTAATTTTTTTTAACTGTTGTTAGTGTACCTAAATCCATACATTATTACAACATTACTGAAATCTTAGTTATATGCTCAGTTAAAAAAAAACAAATCAATTGGTTATTAAACAGTATCTTTGTTTTTCTTCCATCTTTTTTTGGCTATTGTTCTTTCTCTTTCATCATACAGCAGTCAAAAAAAAAAGGAGAAGCATAACTACAACCTATACAGATTGTACGTAGTACGATGCAAAAGTTCGGGGACAAGCTGTATAAAATCTTACCCAGAATAGTTCACATTACCGAAGCACATCCACCTTCAAAAGGTCACCTTAAGGGACTATGCACTTCTGCCAGTGTTTATATAACTTTTGGAAACACTCCTTGAAGCCATTTTTCGCTACCTTCTATGATGCAGCTTCATATTCTCCTGACGGAAGAAAAGCGATGTCTATGCAAATGTTTTTTTGCTGGGAACAGGTAAAAGTCACACGGAGCTAAGTCCGACGAAACGTTATGTTATTTGTTTGTCATATCAGAGTATTGACCAATCGAACCGTGCATCCTCAACATGAAAGTCGCCTTCTTCCCCACGATGAAGTTAAAAGCAGCAGCGCAAGAGGCCTTACAGGAATTTGCGAAAAATGTCTTCCAGGAGTGCTTCTAAAAGCTATACGAACGTTGGCAGAAGTGCATAATCGTTCAAGGTGACTATTTTGTAGATAGATATATGCTTCGGTAATGTGAACTATTCAGGGTAAGGTTTTATACAACTTGACCTCGAACTTTTAGATCATACTACGTACGTATGAGTTTTCAATTTGCTATTTCATAAAGTTTTTGAGTGACGCAAGTTTACGCGCATGAAGATATCACAAGAAAATTTACGATAATTAACTGAGGAGGCGTTCAAAATGGATATTTGGTTATCTATATGTTCTTAGGTACATATGTATATACAGATGTGCCGAAAAAACGTGTGAAGTATAAATTTGGTGATAGCAAAATAGAAATTTAGGTCGAAATCTGATTTTTTTTTTTTTTTGTTATTACAATTATTTATTCGTAGAAAGGAAGTAAAGTGAAATAAATCAATGATCCTTTAAATCCCTGACAATTTTATCAATTTATTTCTGTTGGATTTTTTTTTTTTTTGCCATCGGCCATTTGGAGGAAAATCATCGGCCATCGGCCATCTTTGAACAATCGGCCAACAATCGGCATCGGCCCATCAGCCAAAAAATGCCATCGGTCGAGCCCTACTAAATATGGAAGTTGTGTAAATACTGAACCTGATATTTGACTTCCACTTAAAATAATTATACCCAATAAATTAAAAATTGCTGTCCAGCTACAAATCGCACTCTTTCGTTTAATTTGATGTTCAATTTTGAAATTTAATTCATGTGTTACGTATTTATCTGACTATTTAATTTGATTATTGTACTCCAGAATTTGTAAGTAAATTTAAGCAAACAGAACTACCAACTTGGTTCTGTTTTTAAATAGTGATAATCCTCTCCATTTGCTACTGGTAAATGTAATTAAGTGCAACTAACTAGAAAGTGCAAGCATCTATACACTATAATGTCAGGGGTCCGCTCTTAATATTGGTCCATGAAAGAGGTCTGCTGGGTATCAAGTTTGGGAAACACTGCTGTACATTATACAACTGTTGAATCGATGTTCAGGAAGAATGGGCGAATAGGCATGGTCTGTTTGCTTAGTATTTTCTGCTTTTCTTACAAAACTTGTCATTTCCGACCATTCATTATTACTATGTAATGATTCTTCATGTGGATTTTGCCTCCATATAAAATTTGACCAAAGTGTGGTTTCAAATTGGTTAGAGCCGTAGATATTTGTTGGAAATTCACCCAAGAGTTTGATCACCCAATATTTTCAATCGCATTTTTTGTTTTTCTTTCTGGACTCAACTGGGTGAAATCAACGACAGAAATTCTTACCATGTCGAAATTTCCGTACCAGACGGAATTGTATTTTAAATTGGAGTTCAGTACTTCACTGAATATCTCCTGAACAAAAAAAACCATCAAATACAGTACATCATATATTTTATTTTATGCATAGATTTCTCGTTACTCAAGCCAAAACAATATAAAATACATATTCATAGACATCTATGTCTTTTGAATATTTTTCAGTTTTGCTCAACGTTGACTAGGTCGAGCTTCCGCTCATTGTGCAAGTTTTCCAAAGTGACAAAAATTCCCGTAACTGTATTCCATGTAAAGCATCAGGAAGGGAACTATGCGAAAGATAACGCTTCGCTGGACAAAATGACACTGCCTACCGCGATGGTTGAAAAAATAAATAAATAAAAAAAGAACAAATAAAATTCCAGACGCTGCCAGTAATTTAAGGTATTACCTTAAACTTAAAACACGGTAAGACAGAGAGAGATTATTTGGCCTCTGAACTTTAGATGCAGTTCAGTGACTTTTTGCTCTTTTGGTGACAAAAGTTATTTGTGTGTATTCGTAAAGAAACTCCACAGTCCTATTGTTATGGGTTTTTTTGTGAAACTTCGTCATGTAATCTTTTCGTTTCATCGCCAAATTGTAGTACAATTTTCAGCTTGTAGGTATGTTTTACTGATAACATTGCAGCATTCCTCTGAAACAGCACTGCGTTTTACGTAAATTTTTTTAATCAGGAGTAATTTGTCCATGAGTGACTTTTTTTAGATATTATCTTCCACTGTTCTCCTTTTTGTCTGCTTGCAACTTTGCTTACATGGAGGTATTTTAAGTGAAAAATATGTTTCCATTTTAAGGAGTTACTTTTAATAAACCTCTCGCTGTAACACAGAGATTTGTATCGCTCTCTATTGTTTTTTATTTTTAACGACAATCATTGAATAGGCACAATGAAATCTTGGTTTTCACATCGGTATCGCGAAGTTAACACAGAAAAGGCTTCTAAATGTTCAATTAATTGTTCCAGTTTTGCCTTATTTGATTATTTTATTTACTTTGCAGTTGATGAGTTGTTTCGCCTTTTTTTTCGAACGTTATTTGTGGTTTCCATGTTAATGTTAGGTTACATAGTTCAAAAAGTTTAAATAAAACCAGTTTTGCGTTTTTCAAGTTAAAAAAAAACTGTGATTAGTTTTTGTCTTTTTCAAACATTATTTTGTAATAATTGTTTCAATAATTCAAAAGTTATTTTATATATTTTGGAGGCTTTACTACTATGTAACTAGAGTATAGGTGAAATAATATGGGTGTATTTTAATTATTCATCGAAAGTTTTGCTTTTCTTTTGTTTATTGAAGGGCTCTTGTCGCAACCTTGATTGCAAATAATATGACCTGAGTTTGTCAATAGTTAATCCAAGTTCTTTTTTTTTAATCGAATAGAAAATTATTAGCTTAGTAATAGTGTTTAAATGAGATTTTTAATGATATATTTTAGACAAAAGTATATTTTCAAAAAAGTGAAGGAAAAAAAAAAGAAGAACCTGGTGATTCATTTTCCATATTCATTCGAATATTTAATCGAACCTTGTTTGACTTGCATAATGTCAATCAGCGTCCCTAGAAAATAAAATAATGTCAAAAAAAAAAAAAAAAAACATTCTGCCGTTTTGAAACGTTTTCTGACGGCGGACGAAATATAAATTAATGAAGTTATATAAGATGCATACACAAAGGTCCGAGAATTTCGGGGTGCCTGAAAAGTAGTTTCACACTACTGATTTTAGGCGTGAAACTCGGTAATTTCACAAAACCTGTCTTTCCTGTAATTTATCTATCGCTCTTGAAAAAAGTAGCACTATCAACTGTTTAATACTGAGGCATAGGAAAGGGGGGACCCCGTGTCAGGACCGATCCTTGATTATTTCCACGATGAATATTAACTTTATTCTCTTCAGTTTAAATGATGTTCTTCATCATCTAATCAACTTTATGATTGACTGTCTATACAAAATCAAAATGAAATTCTTCCTGCTGATTCTTTGTATTTTCAAGCATCAGAGTATCAGAGTTGGCTATTTTTAGCCTGGACACCACCCTTGAGGAATTTCTTATTACGTATTTGATTCAATGCGACGTGCTCTGTAAGTTGAAAATATTTTTTCTCGTTCTTACTAAAACTTTTCTTTCTGGCAGAAAATTAGGCTCAAATAATTATATCAATCAAGAATATTACAATCAGTCCTATCATCTAATGTGATACCAGTTATACTGGTAAATTCAAATACTGAACTTTTATCAATAAATTTCATTTGAACCATAACACAGTGATAGTTTTTATCAACGAAAATTTTCTTTCAAATATAACTGATGCAACGAAGCTGAAGCTGTCTGATTTATTGCAGCAGAATCCACTTCAACAGAATTTCACATTGCATGAAATCAATCCTTTTATGCACTGCAACTTGTATCAGATGCATTTATTAGTTATCCAGTGCTCATCGAGGCCTAAAAGTGTCCTTGCAAATGTTATACAACCAGAAACATCTTTTTATAATAATAGTGACAGCTATAAAGGATCTAAACCTCTTTCTGCGTTTGGGTTTCACAACTCTTTTTCCTGGTATTCTTTCAGCCGTATCATGTAACAATTCAAAGGTCGTAAAAAAGAATTACAAAAACTTTTCGCCTTCTATTCTTAAATGATTTGATTCAGTTGAAAGAACTGAAATAGCATTAGAATGAGCATCATACTCAGGTTTGAAATCATTCAACTTATTAAATTAATTACAGATAATGTTAAAAACTGTTGTGAAATGAGAAAAATCACGGATGTTGGAGTAATGGGGATTACTTGCGTATGCACGTTACACTGAAACTAATAACATTGTATTTTTTTATTCCGAGCATTTAATTTTCTGCATTGCAATTTTGCATTTACGTGCAACGTAATGTCAAATAGGGACAGACACATAATCCAGTTGAACTGCAATTACTTGCAAAACATGTTTACCATTAAAAACATGCGTTTTTGTCCATAATTTGAACTGTACTAAACAGTCTTAAATTTTTTATTTAAGGCACAAAACTCTAAAAAATGCAATACGCAAATATGAAAACCCATAGTTAAAACTTAAGAATGTAATACTAACCGAAAAGTTATCAGGAGGGGAAGGTATCGCCTTATCTGTAGATAAGATGTACTTCAATGCATCCCCTATATGTTTTCTTGCATATTATCAACAGTAACTACACAGCAAAGCTTGTAGTCCTCAAAGGGTTAACCTAAAGGATAGGGTAAGTATAGCATATAACTAAGTACCATTAAGTCAACTATTGTTCTTCATATTTAACTTGTCTAAACACAGAAAACAAGTGAAATACTAATGTCTTCATGATAAAGATTTTGGTTAGCAGAGAAAGATCTTGCTACGCACACTCATAAATTTACTGAAACTGTTTTGCGTAAATACATAAACGTAACTGGAATTCTTGCAATCGATTAGGAGTATATAATGTACACGTAGAAGCAGAGATATATCTCTTGGATTTTTTTCCCAAGACCTGAAAATACTCCTTTTTTTCAGAGGAGCGAAGTTCATTTTAGCTGAGTAAAATGTACGAAAACAGCAAAGACCTAGATTTTAATTCATTTTATATAATAAAACTAACTTTTTAAAGATGAAATGAAACATCGTCAGAAAAAAAGATATGTAATGTTTCCGTTTAGAATCTTGTACAGTTTGTAATTTTCAAAAATACCAGCAAAAAAATCAACTATAGCCTTTTTTAAATTCCATTTATTAATGTATTCTATTTCCATTTTCCACGATGTTAACTTTTATTTCAACTACAGAACGTGAAAATATGTTTGACTAAATTTTTGAGGGAGGATTCCGTTTTTCAATGCTTGAAATATGCTAATTAGAGGCATTGAAACACCTCTGAGCAGTAGGATCCATGAATAAAATATAGTAGTTTGCAGTGTTTTTAAAAGAAAGAAACACAGTGTAAGTTTCAAGCAATTTTCCTTTTTTGCTAGTTTTAAGATTCTGATATCTTTATTTCATGGAAAAAGAAATAAATTATAAATTATTCGCATTCGACATTTTTTTAAATACATTTTGAACATATATCCTGTAACAGGCTTTAAAGAACTAAACGCGTGCCATCTTCTTGCATGAGATAGAGAGTTATTTTGAGGAAAAAGAAAATAAGTAAAGACCAACCAATTTTGTTTTTCCTATTCATGTACTGCGGCGTCTTTTAGACTACGGACTGCATCAGAAAACAAACTATTTACGAATCTATTATTGAATTCGAATCATGTTTCGCTTCGTTTAGCAACGAGATCTTTAATTGCTGCTTGTGGGCCTAGGTCAGGGTTCGAAATCCCGTTCGTCTACTTATAAGATTCAAAGAACAGTAGGAAGAGAAGTTGCACTGGACCGGAAAGCTTCGATGCACCGACCAGTCTCTCTTCTACGCCTGACTACGTTAGAGCGTTGAAAAACTAATGTGAATTTCTATTTCAAGGTTAGAATTGTGAAGTTTTGACCAGATAAATTTTCTTTTTACGCTCTCTAATGATCTTAAGAGAAAGATTGAATTTACAATTTCCCATACTGTTTTTTCAAAATGGGAGTTTTCCGACATTTCAGAAAAACGGCATTTTTCGAAGGATAGCAGTCGTTTCCAGTTTAAAAAATTGTATTCGTTTTTACTACTTATACCAATTGAATACCTAAGGGGTTTTTTCTTCCCGAACATTCGTTAAGCGCCTATATTCGTCTTTGCATCACTTTAAAAGCTAACGTGAATCTCTAATGCAAGGTTATAGCTAAGTCAATAGCTTAGTTTTTACCTGATAATTTTTGTTATGCTGTTTAGTAATTTCAAAACAAAAATTGAAATTCTAATGTCCCATACTGTCAACAAAATGGAGCTTGTTCCGATATTTCTGAAAAACGATTGTTGACACAGCTGTTTTTAAGAAAGGTGATTCAGTGAACGAAATGTGGAAGTAGTTTCTAGTTAAAAAAATTGTAGTCATTTTCACTACGCATACCAATTGAATACTTAAGGGATTTTTTTCTTCCCGAGCATTCGTTAAGCGTATATATTCGTCTTTGCATCGCTTTAATAGCTAACGTGAATCTCCAATCCAAGGTTATAGCTAAATCACTAGCTTAGCTTTGACCTGATATTTTTTTATGCTGTTTCTTAAGTAATCTTAAAGCAAAAATTTTAATTCCAATGTCCCATACTGCCATCTAAAATTGTACATTTTCGATATTTTTAAGAAACGACAGTTCTCACAGCTGTTTTTAAGAAAGGTGATTCAGTTTCGTTTACATTAAAAAACCAAAACAAGTGTTCATTTTTATTACTTCTGTCGGTTAAATATGTTAAGAGATCTTTTTATGTACGAACATTTAAAAAGTAATGTAACGATGCTTCCGAATTTTCCTTTGCAATCTTCCAAAATAAAAAAAATAAATAAATAACTGCTACCTTTTTTTTACACCACGACCATTTTCACCTGAACAGCTGATAAGGTTAGTGAGCAATTTTTTGGCATGGCCAATACATTTTAGTATTATTTTAAGCAATTGGTTCTCTTAATAGAGGAACTAATGATGAATCTAATCCATGATTATACATTAAATTTAAAAAACAATTTTTGTAACTCGCACCGTTATTAACAATTTTAAAATAATAGGATCATTTTATTTTAAGCAATAATAGGAATAAGGTACGAAAATATTTTATTTTTGGCTTAAAGTTTCAGAATTTTTTTTTCTATGCGGTAGAAGCGTTTAAAAAAGCTAACACAGTTATTAAGGCGTTGAAAATGTACAGTAGTTGAGAAGAAAAAAAGTTTTAAAATGATCAATGTACTGAGCTACTTACCTGAAAACGACTCGGGTACTCAATTTTCTCCTCCATGCTCAAAAGTGAGATTTTTTTTTCTTGTACGCATGGCTGAAGTAATCTTAAGAGGACCCAGTCAGTAATGATGTGAGAAACATTTGCGTAAAAAAAGCGTAAATGTAAAGCTGTTTACAAAAGCAATGTAGTAGAAAATGGTAAATTTATTTCATATTGAATTAATATAGAGAACAAAAATCAAATAAATTTTCAATTTACCGTTGAATCTGTTTAATACCAGAGATTAATAATAAATCATGGCTAAAGCGAACATATTGTTAGTAAAGTTTGAATTGCTATTTAATTACGTTAAAAAACTAATACCAAACAAGTGCATTAAAACGCAAGTTTCATTTGATACGTACAAAAAATTTAAAGTTTTAAAGTATCGATTTTCATTTCTTAGATATTATTATGATTATTATTTTTTTTTTTCATTTTTGCTTATTCACATTTGTGACAAATAATGTCTTATACGAACAAACTCGCGTGGTTTGGCATTTTGTATTAAACTGTGCTTTATTTTGATCATTATTCATTGCCAAGATTACAAACAAATCAAAGCGTTTAGTAAATGGTATATTTGTTTTGCATAGAACCAAATAGGAAGTAAAAATTAAATCAATCATCAGTGTACTTTATTTTGGACATTATTCATCACCAAGCTCACAAGCAACTTAAACCTTTGACAGAAAAGCAATTGTAATAGTTAACAGGAAACGAATGAGAATATGCCTTTTTATTTCCTTTTACAAAAAAAGAGATGTATTGTGTTCGCGAAAAAAATTTTCACTCAAAAATCTTCCAGCTTCCTAAACAGATCGGTTACAATGAAAGCAGAAGAAAACTATAGTTTAGCTTTCACACTTTGTGTACTTGCTGCTATTTACACGCTGCCCGATTTGGTAGCAAATAACTGTCAAGAGTTTGATTTTTTTCTTTTCTATTATAATAGTGAGAAACTATTTAAAATAAAATAGATCTTCACGCTTTTGGGCTTTCGGACAACTTCTACTGCAGTAAATGATTTATTTATAATTGGGAGCGGAGTGTAGTTAGCTATATTGTTACACGGCGAAAGCAGAGTAACCATTTTGTATGAAATCAATTGAATCTCAGAATCAGATAGCACAGTAAGCCGTTTTAGTTATAGATATTAGAGATGTACGTCTTTTAAAATTAACCGCAAAATTCCACAGCTGAATTTCACCTATTCACAATAGAAATTATTGCCAAGTGTCTTGTTTTGCCCTTCTCACTTTTTTGGTCCCAAAATGTCTGCTAATTCAATTAAAACAGAGCTTCGGTTCTGTTCCAACTGAGTGTAAGAGGTAAGGATCGAGGAGTTGATCACACGATTTTTATAGATAGGAGAGTTCATCGCACAATTCAAAGTGCTTTATCATGCGCACATGAAAAGTTAGCTATAAATGTGAAGACTGTAAGAAAGGCAAGCTAGAAAGTTTATGTCAAATAGTTTTCTTTGGAAGTTTATCTACTTAATAATTTTATGCAACTGCTATTTTTTTTACATAATTAATCTAACTTGAAACTAACCACTAGTAACTTCACTAAAACTTAGCGATCTTTGACCCTTAATTGATGAGGTTTTTTTTTTTTTTCTTCTTTGTAACGTAAATGGTGAGGTGGGGTGCATATAACCCTAACTTTATATTTCTTATGCACTCCTTAAAGTTTAGCAAATTAAAACTAGAAAATTTTTAAAGATTTTTATATTTATTTATTTGAATACAACTAAAATAGTACCAAGCCATACCTTCATGTAAACATTACAAACCATTCGCATAAAACAGTCCAACTGTTTAAGGATATAAAAAACCCCACCTTACTAGTTAAGGGTTAAACTACAGCTAATTATACTTAATAATACTTTCTAACTTAACTTAGTTTGGTAGTTTTTCAACTAATTTGTCGTTAAGATTTTATGATGTATCAGATCTGTGTTGCTCAAAATAAAAGTTGAAAACACATATTAATCATACGAAATGAGGGTGATCCACTTAATACGAGTTTCGTTACAACTACGTTCTTCAATGATGAACTTTTTCAGGAAAACATCTTTTTGTTTCTTAACATTTCGTTCCATTGTTAACTTTTCCTTCTTTCTATTTACATTTCATGTTTTCCTCTACTTTTTCTGAAAACCTTTCCTTATAAGTTGACTTATCATATATATCTTTGAATTTTCTTGGCGTCCTCCGGGCTAATTTTTGTTTTGTATGGACTTGCTATGAAATACCTAAATTATGAAGAGAAAGTAAATTAATTTGTAGTTCAATGCGTAGTTTTAGTGACAAATATGTAAAAATAGTTGTATATGAATTACTTATTGTGAAAATGAATTATATGAAAGCTTTATAGAAATAGCAGAAGTCTTTTGCGAATAACCTACAAAGCAATACTTATTTTTTAAAAGCATACGTAAAATTCTTGAACAAGTTTCCTTTCAACTGTAATCGGTGTTGACAACTAGTTAAATATTGTTGTGTTCAAGTTAATTCATAAACTTCTGGATACGTGACCTTTCTAAAGTTAGTATTCATATTTGATTCTAGTTATTTCAACGCAATTAGCAAAAATCATTTGGGAAAAAAAAGAACCAGGAAAAGAAAAGAACTAAAGTCGTAGAGATATTAATGGCGTTTTAATTATCACTGATAAGTCCGTGCTCTTTCATTTTCACTTTATCTAGATGTTTCGTTTTAAAGGCTTGGGTCATTTTATTTACAAGAAAATATTAAACTTCTCTTAAGTACATCCTTTAATTTAAGTTATATAATTTTTTCTAAAGAGTTCACTTCTGTATAAATTACCGGTAGATCAGTAAAGATTTGATTAGGTTTTAAATAATCATCCCTGCAATTAAACGATCCTCATATGATGGGGTTAGTTCAAACGCAATTCAGTTTTTTTTTCCTGTCATGTTTATTTGGTTGACAACATCCTTTTGCAGATCTTCAATATAGTATCTCTTATTTAAAATGACGGAGTTTGATTTTCTTGAAAGCTTTTCATCTCTCGATAATACGCAATCTCTGTCCATCTGTCCAATGTTTCGTACAGTAGGCAGAAAACTTGCCCAGCTGAAAATAGACGTTGAGAAATGATTTGAAGGAAATATATATGAATAAAAAAAATGTGTACGTGATGGGTCTTTCACTGTCTGACTTGAACAGGCTTTGACTTCTTCCCAAAGTTGAAAGAACTTGATGCGACGATGTCAATTTTCATCTGGCCGACCTTTTTGTCTCCGTTATCTAAGCCATCTTAACGAATGAACAATAATGACATCATTGTTCATCTGTTATGTAATAAATGTACGCCTGTTAAATGTGCGTGCAGCTAATCGAATTAATTTACTTGACCTTTTTTAAATTCATTGAAACTCCGCCATAGTGTATAAGACAGACTACATTGAAGGCTCGTCACGAGATGAGCCAAACAAACGTGTCAGTAAAATAACTAAAACTGTGAATTACTTTTGGAATGGCACGCATGTGTAGTGCAACTCTAGTTATTTGAGCTCTTGACTATGTTTACCTTTTTTTCGGGAGGGGGGGGGGGCAGTATAAAAAAAAAGAAAGTGTTTTTGAAGCGGGTTTGAGCTGGAATACGATAATAAAATTTCTGCGAAAGTAATACAATTTAACTCGGCGCCAATTACCTACTCCTAACTACCCGAAACAGAGGTACACATTAATGCGGTTATAGCTCAACTAAACAGAGCCGTACTATACTATATACTGAATGCCAGAGGTGTCAGCCAGATATGTCACTTTTAAATTTGGTAATTGATCAAAAGCTTCCCCAAGCATTAAATTAAGGGTTTGCATTTATTAGGGTCTGATGGGGTAAAGTGGTCATGCATACAATAAATGGCTGTAGCTGGGAAATGAATAGTGGAATGTGTGTAAAATTTTATTTTAGAATTTAATAATTAGGAATAACATTTTAAATTAAAAATTTTATTACTGGTAACCCTTTCTTAGTGAAAAAATTCATGTATTAGCAGTCAATTTTTAAAGTTGTAGTTTTCGTTTTTAAAAAAGAAAGCATATTCTTGGCCTAGAATTAAGTCAAACATATGTTGACCAAACCAATTCCCATGTCACACCCATTTCGCATGCTCAATGATCTGCTCATAGGAATTGGATTTTTTAAATAAAACTCTGAGCAATTAAAGTTAAAAATGTATATTGTTTAACACTGAAGTAACTGACATAACGCTAACTTGATATGCGTGTGCATTTTTTAAAAAAACCCTTATTGCTAACAAGTGAAATGTCTCTCCAATGACTAGGTGGACATAGCCTATATACTTCTAAGTTCAGTCATTTACAAAAGTGCTTCTGCTTTCACTCCAGATGATCTACAGTCAGAAAATGTCGTTAGCATGTGATACATGATTGTAAAAATGTTTCAAAGAACAATGGTTCATTGTGGGATAACCCAGATGATTCTACAAATGAGTAAAAAGTAAAACCTTGCAGAACAAAGACGTCATCTACCGCTCCAACTTCTCCACCCAGCTAACTCCCAATTATCTCACTCTGAAGTTTGTCAGGTTATGCGTTCAGTCGTATAGATTTAATCTGTTGATGGGTGGATACAGTTAACCTTATAGTATATTTTTGTTATAAAAAATGAGTCGCTGTTTGAAAATGCCACAGAAGATAAATCCTTGCCTGATGACTTGAAAATACCTTATGATTTAATGTCATACATCGTAGTACCTAATCTTACGAGTTCGCCCTAAAACTGAAAGAGGGAAGGAAGAAAAAAGAGGAAAACATAGCATTTTTCTTCGTATATCTCAACCAAAAATGTCTTTAAAAAATATTTCAGCAAAAACCTCAAGCTGCTTTCGGTCTCATAGAAAATTTCGTTTTTTTCGCAATGATAAACAGAACCCTTAAATAACTAAACATTTTTCTGTTAAATTGCAGACTTTTGACTGGGCTATTTATGGAAAACGAATATTTTTAAAATTGTCAAAATTTGTAAAAACTAATGTTTACAGTTTTCCTCATTTTTAATTGACATTACAAAGTGTCCATTAGTCGTTGCTAATTGGTTTGAAATAAATAAAATATGAAAATATTATTGGTCTTAATTTCATATGTATGAATTTAGCAACTGCTGAGCAAAGGATTTAAGGTTAGGTATCTGGGGTTGGTAAAAAAATATTGCTCCACATAAATATTGTATTCCCGTCAAAACTTTAGAAATTGTTATTATTATTTCAAATAAAATTTACTGTTTTGAATTGATAAAACGAGCAATTTAAAGAACTAAGAGATGTGTGTTTTAAAATTTAGTGAAGCATCCAAAAGTGCTATAAAAAAAAGGAAAATATCTACGGGGCAAGTACTCAACCTCCAATGTCAAAAACGTGAAGTTTACAGCGGAATAATAAACATTTTTTGTATTTTTATTTCTAGTAATCAGTATTCAGTACCCCCTTATCACAACTCAGTGTTTAACTATTTTTTACTGGATGTAAAAAATAGTTAAACTTACTTTATTTAACTATTTTTTAATGAGATGTTTGGAAAACAAATGTGAAAGTGTTATAACATCAGTAGTGTATAATAGGGTGTTCTAACTCAGCGGAGCCGGGGGAGCTGGCGGAGCCGTTGAGTTGTTTTCCTCCTGCTGCTGAGTTGAGTTGTTTTCCACCTGCTGCTGAGTTGAGTTGAGTTGTTTGCCTCCTGATGTTGAGTTGAGTTGTTTTCCTCCTGATGTTGCGTTGAGTTGTTTTCCTCCTGGTGTTGAGTTGAGGTGTTTTCCTCCTGCTGCAGACGACAAAGTAGTTTCGGTTTTGAATTTATATTTTACGGATTGGCAACGGTAATTAGTTTCGTTTTCAAACTTAGACTTTTCACCCGAAGGCTTGATGTTGAGTTGAGTTGACCCCTCCTGCTGCAGACGACAAATTAGTTTCGGTTTTGAATTTATATTTTACGGATTGGCAACGGTAATTAGTTTCGTTTTCAAACTTTGAATTTTCTCTTGTATAGCTATGATATGAAAAAGGATGAGTTGAGTGGTTTTTATTCCTTCTGGCGGAGCCATTATAGATTTCTAGATGTGTTGAGTTGTTCTTATCCTTCTGGCGGAGCCATCATAGTTTCTTTCGCGTGTTTGGCAACGGTAATTAGTTTCGTTTTTGAATTAAGCTTTTCTTGATTGGCAACGGAGAGTAGTTTCGTTTTAGGACTCGGAATTTTCTCTTATTAAGCTATTATGCGAAACAGACTGAGTTGAGTGGTTTTTCTTCCTTCTGGCGGAGCCATTACTGATTCCTAGATGCGTTGAGTGGTTTTGTTTTTGAATTTAGGTTTTCTTGATTGTCAACGGAGAAAAGTTTCGTTTTTGGACTTAGAAAATTTTCTTTAACAAATGTGATTTCTCAGAGGTGCCATCTGTCGAGGTATTCATGAGTTATTTTATAAAAAAAAAAGAAAATTTATTTCACAATTAAAGTTGTTACCTCTGACTGATTTAAATGACTAATTTTAATTTTATTAATTTTACCCTTTTTACATGCTTAATGATCTTTAAAAAGAAACATTCTACATAAAATACTATCATTTTATATCACTGAAAAAATAAGTAACTAAATGAATAAATGTAAAATAACAAAATCAGACGAAATAGTTTTTTTTTTCTTTTGGAGAGCATCGAACCTGCAATGGTTTGGTTTCAAAAGTAATATTGACCTGATTGACTCGCGCGTTTGCTAATCGAGCCAATATTACTTTAGTCTCTTCACATTTCTAACCATAGTCATCATCTACAAACCTGATAAAATACTTAAATATTGCTTCCACGAGCATAATCATTTATTACGTTTATGTAATGGAACACATTTTTGGAATTAATAATGTTCTTTATATATAATGTATACATTAATATGTAAAGCAATAGTCTTTAGAATTATATATAATATATTCTTTAACATTTTCTCTTCCAAACATTCATTAAAATTTCTCTCGAATACGCGAGCAGATTCACAGCGTCTTGAACGTGAGACACACGTTATCATCAGGCTGACTAACACCCCGATTCCTTCCCGGTATTAGTCACCAATAGCACATTCTTTGGTGGGGAAGAGGCGATACTAGAAGTATGACGTGTTTCGCCTTCAAGAAAGGGGTAGTGGTTTGAATGATAGTACTAACATGCTTTCTTTTGCTGTCAAAATTCGGATTAGGTGTTCTATTGTTCTCAGGTGGGGGAGGGGACTTGCTTCCTACGATACCGAATTCTATCTTTCAAAACAGAGACGAAGACGGTTTAAAGGGAAATGAAGGAGCACTTTCTGAACGATTTAAGGAACTTTGCTTATTCATAGCATGACTAATAGCTGTTGGTTATAAAAGAGAGCCTCCAAATCTAGGGGTTGTGAGTTATGTTAGTCTTCATGTAGACTTCGCGTGAATGTGCGTTCCCCTCCAAATTCAATTATGGAAGCTCCAATTTGTGAAATTTGTAATGTTAAGTTCTCCGCTCGGAAAAATTTATACAGGCATCAAAGATCAAAGCATGGATCAGAAAACCATAAGTGTCCTGAATGCGGGATTTCATTCAACAGAAAGGATATTCTGTACAAACATCAAAAAACGCATTCTCGTCCTGAAAAAAGAAAACGGACCAATTCTCGAGAACCAAAGCCAGTCAAAAGAACAACTGTTCGAAGACAGCAGGCTCCATCGACAGCAGCATGGAAGGAGTTTCCCATTGAAGCAGCTTTGGAAGGGCGTTTGAAATCAATCCGATTGGAAAATACCGAGGGACACGTTGAAATTAAGGACTTTCTAGAGTCCAAAAGAGAAAAATACGAAGAATTGTTAAGGGAAGAACTTGCTGTTCAAGAGTTGAAAGTTAACTGCTGACTTTTCTGTATGTATGAAAAAGTCATGCCGGGCGGAATTGTTTCAGAGGAAAAAAAATTTTAAAACACAAAATGCCGTTATCGCGTTATCATCAAATCTGAATGAGGTTTATGATATTACAATAGAAAAACTGATGAAGGAAAGCTCTGAATTTGAAGAAAAGGAGAGTGGTTGGACACTTTCGGAAATTTTATACTTAGAAATTCGTCTCAATAAGTATAATCCTTTGAGAGGTTCATCATACATTGAAGTCCCTTCATGCATTCAGAAAAAGAGAGCTATTGTAAATGTTCGAAATTCTGACAATAAATGTTTCCTTTGGGCCATTCTATCCGCACTTCATCCGGTAGAAAAGAACGCTGAGCGGATAAGTAATTATTCACAGTATGAAAATGAATTTAATTCTGAGGGTTTGGAATTTCCCATGAAAATTCAGAACGTATCAAAATTTGAATCTAAGAATAATATCTCAGTAAATGTGTATGGCCTAACTGAGAAAAATCAAGTTTTTCCATTACATATTACGAAGGATGAGAAAGATCAGCACGTGGACTTAATGTATTTGACATCAGTAACTACGGCTCATTATTGCTGGGTTAAAAATTTGTCGAGACTTTTAACGAGTCAAGTTTCAAAACATCACGGCAAAAAATTCATCTGTCGAAGGTGCCTTCAATTTTTTTCTACCGATATTATACTGAAAAAACATAAGTTATGCTGTAACTTGAAGGAAGCGGTGCGAGTGGAAATGCCAAAAGATGATAACAAGTGACTTTTCTTTAAAAATATTAAATTCTCTCATCAAGTACCATTCGTTATATACGCTGATTTCGAGTGTTTAACGAGACCTTTGGCTTCCTGTGAACCAAGTACAAACACTTCTTTCACTCATCAGTATCAAAAACATGAACCAATTAGCTTTTGTTTTTACGTATCATTTATGGGAAAACCGTATCAAGTTCCTTCAGTTTACAGAGGGGCTAATGCAGCCTCAGTCTTCATTGCTAAAATGCGTGAAGAAGTTAAAAAAATTGAAGAAATGTACAGAAATCCATTGCCGATGTCTCCATTAACAGATGCAGAAACAGAAAGCTATAGTTTAAGCCAGTCATGCTACCAGTGCGGGCAGAACTATACGGAATCGAATTATAAGGTACGAGCATTTATATTAAGCACTGATTTATTATTATTATTATTATTATTATTATTATTTATATTATGATTGTTCATAATTATTATTATCAATATTATAATCCACTCTTCTAATTATGTACAGGTAAAGGACCATTGCCATTTGACAGGGATATTTCGTGGGGCCAGTTGCAATGAGTGCAACTTAAAGTCAACAGTACCCGACTTCGTACCTGTCATATTCCACAATCTATCTGGATATGATTGCCACTTATTTATTAAAGAACTTGGAGACGATGAAGGGGATATAACAGTCATTCCAGAAAACACCGAGAAGTACATTTCAGTTTCAAAAAAAGTGTCGAAAACGTTAAAAGTAAGATTTGATTATTTTAGGTTTATGGCTAGTAGCCTTGACCAGCTAGCAAAAAATCTTTTTAAAAATCAATTTCAACATGTGAAACATCATTTTGATGCTGAAAAAGCACAGCTACTTCTTAAAAAAGGTGTTTATCCGTACGATTATATAAACGACGAAATTAAATTTCAAGAGCAATCGCTACCCTCAAGAGAAAAATTTTATAACAAATTAACGGAAAGCGAAATATCTAACGAAGATTACTTGCACGCAATGAATGTTTGGAACAGTTTCGGCATTAAAAATTTGGGCGAGTATTCAGACCTCTATGTGAAAACTGACGTACTTTTGTTAGCTGATATTTTTGATTTATTTCGTGAAGTGTGCCTAACTACATACGGATTAGACCCCGCGTGGTATTTTAGTACTCCGGGTTTATCGTGGGATGCCATGCTTAAAAAAACGAAAGTTAAGTTAGAATTATTGTCCGATTATGACATGTTGATGTTTATTGAAAATGGAGTTCGGGGTGGGATTTCCCAATGTTCACATAGATACTCCGAAGCAAATAATAAATTTATGCCGAGCTATGATCCTAATCGACCCTCCCATTATTTACTCTACCTTGATGCAAATAACTTATATGGGTGGGCGATGTCTCAGTATCTCCCTCTTAAAGATTTTAAATGGGTAGAATTTAATTCTGATATTTTGAGCACTGCTGACGACTCGGATATTGGATATATTTTGGAGGTTGAACTTCAGTACGATCTCAAAATTCATGACGAACACTCAGATTTTCCCGTTGCCAACGAAATGATAGTTCCCCCAAATTGTAAAGAAAAAAGACTCCTATTAACGTTGAATGATAAGAAAAATTATGTCTTACACTATCGCAATTTAAAACAGTACCTTGCATTAGGATTGAAATTAACTAAAGTACATCGAGTATTACAGTTTACTCAAGCTCCATGGTTCAAATTATATATTGACTTAAACACGCAATTGAGGTCTTTAGCTACAAATGAATTCGATAAAAGTTTTTTTAAACTTATGAACAATGCCGTTTTCGGCAAGACTATGGAGAATATAAGGAAACGCGTGCAAATAAAACTTATTAATAATCCTCAAAAAACAGAAAAATGGATAGCTCGTTCAAATTTTCAGGATCGAACTATATTCTCCGAAAATCTTGCTGCTTTTCATATGCGGAAAACAATTATTACGTTCAACAAACCGATTACTGTTGGAATGGCAATATTGGACGTATCTAAAACGTTAATGTTTGATTTCCATTATTTTAAAATGAAACCAAAGTATGGCAAAGCTTTAAAGTTATTATACAGCGACACTGATAGTTTTATTTATGATATAGAAGCTGAAAATATGTATTCTGACATGAAGAACGACTTAAATTTATTTGATACTTCGGATTACCCCGAAAATAATATTTTCAATATGCCGCGTGTTAACAGGAAAGTACTGGGGAAAATGAAAGACGAAAATAATGGAAACGTAATAACTGAGTTCATAGGACTTAGATCAAAAATGTATTCTTTTAAGGTGGGTGATAAAACTGTAAAAAAATTAAAAGGTATTAAGAAAACCGCAATCGATAGGAAAATTTGTTTCGAAGACTACAAGAAATGCCTTTTTGAACATAATCAACTTTTAATTGAAATGAATTTAATTAGGTCAAAAAAGCATGAGTTATTTACTGTAACTACTAATAAGTTAGCTCTATCTCCTTATGATCAAAAACGGCATGTATTGGAAGATAAAATCAGTTCTTTACCCCACGGACATTACTCTTTACGGTGACAGAAGTTTAAAAAAAGAAAAAAAACTTTATGTAAAAAAAAAAGTGTATTTAAATTCTGATTGGCTGCATAAAATACATATTTATTATTATTATTTTTTAATCATTATTTAAATGTTTAAGTATTTATTATTAATTATTTAGTTATTTTGAAATTTCTCGTTTTCCTATAAAAGCAAGGTAGAGGACAAGCTGGTTTTTCATTTAAAATGGAAACTTTGAAGTTAAAACATGCTTTCACAATGATGGTTGCGGGCCCGACCGGTTGTGGCAAGAGTCATTATGTAAGGAATTTAATACAGCACAGAATGATAGAGCCGTTACCAAAAACTATAATATGGTGCTATGGTGTTTTTCAAAGTCTTTATACACGAATACCCAACGTTACATTTCATGAAGGTATTCTATCCAAGTTAAATCAATACTCTCATTGTTTATTGGTGATTGATGATTTAATGAGCGAAGTTTGTTGCAATTCAAAATTAACTAAATTATTTACAAAAATATCTCATCATCAAAATGTTAGCGTAATTTTTATCGTTCAAAATATTTTTCACAAAGGAAGAGAAATGAGATATTTCCCTTAATTCCCATTACTTAGTTTTATTTAAAAATCCGAGAGACAGATCCCAAGTCATGCACTTAGGAAGACAGTTATATCCTTCAAACGTGAAATTTTTTCAAGAAAGCTATGAGGATGCAACGGCAAAACCATTTCATTACCTTCTTCTAGATCTAAAAAGTGAAACAGACGATTCTTTACGCATGCGAACAGGGATGTTTCCTGGAGATGTTTATTATGTTTATAAGCCTCGTTGTTTTTATTTTACTTTAATTACTTTATATATATAGTAAAAAGCGAAAATAATAATAATAATAATAGTAATAATAATAAGTCAAGGTACCATCGCACGAAACTATTTAAATATCAGAGATCGAGTGTTTCAATCCGCATTTAACAACAAGATGCACATATGCTCGGAGCAAACATTAGAGCTCCTTAAGCTAATTGCGAAAGGTAAAAATACTCCACTTATTCTTCGAAAGGCCCCAAATAGCGTTATAAAAACTTTGTGTGAATGCATATTAAACGTAATTCGTGGAAACGTCCCTTTAACAAAAAATCAGAAAAGCCACCTTCTACCGCATAAGAGAACCTTACGTAAACTGTCTAATAAGAAATTTCCATTGTATAAAAAGAGGCGATTACTTGTTCAGAAAGGTGAAGGCTTCCTTTCCCTTTTGTTACCTGCTGCTGTTTCAATTATCAGTTCTTTAATTAATGGATCATAGCCGGAAATTCGTACTCATACCTGAGGACAGAGTTCAACTTGCGGAGCACTTATCAGAGCTAGACCAGCAAATGAAAAGCATTTTACAAAGCAAAGATCTGACAGAAAGTGAGAAAGCAACCCTTTACTTGCAAACTCTCCAAAAGTTCACAAATTTTGCTAACGAGAAAAGCCCAAAGGAGCGAGATGTCAACGTGCCAGAAGTACCGACAGAAAAAGATAATTCCCCAGTGGATACTCCCACTGATACGATAGAGAGAGAGGTTCTGAATACAGCCCCAATCCGCTTTAAAAACGAATCAAAAGATATTCTTGAATTCTTAAGAAGTCAAAAGTCATTGCGATGGACTGAAAATGGAGAACTTATTTATAACGATAGTTCCAAAAACGAATATTGTGTTGCTTGTAAATGATTTTCTTCGAAATAGAAAAAAAGCTCCTATGGGTCGAAACTTGTTTCATCAATCATTACGAGCTATAAATTTACCATCTGCCCTGGATGTAAATAAGAAGTTGTATGTTGAAAATCAACTTGTAAAACCAGTTATGTATGCAAGACGAAAAAAAAAATGTTTGGATTAAATTTTGATTTTTCAGAAAATTTGTCTGTTTTTTTTCTCTCCTTTTGTCAGTATGTTACTGCAAATTCATACACACACACACGGTGATTTAAAATTTTAATGTACTTACATATATATTTCTTAATATAGTAATTTATTATGAATGAATATATTGCGTTCCTAAAAATATTACTGAAAAGAAAGAAACCAGACACATGGATTTTAGCTAATTAATTATTTTTTTATTTTTTAAATACCATTCTTACACCATACTTCTTTTTTACAAATTGATAAATTTGAAAATCATTTCTTTTGCTTTCATACAAATCACGAATAATAAACAACATTGACTTTCCAAAGGAACGTTTAACAATAAAATAAATACAATATGCTCCGCAAACGTTGGAAGTAAAACTTTGAAATTGAATTTTGTTCCAACAAACATTGGTATATTGAGACACATAGTCCTGAAAATATTTTCCGTAAAAATTAGGTGATAGTCCATAGGAGTCAAAGAATTCTAAATTTTTCTGCTTATCCATGAAGAAAGCCAGCCAGTGTGATCCAGGTTGTGATGAGTCATCTTTGTTAACAACGATTGCAGTGTTTTCTTGAAGTGGAGGGATTGAATCAGCAGGGAACACTCCTCGAAAAAATGGAGCAGTAACGTTGTCCCGTGATAAAATTATCCTAATTTGTTCCCCATTCATACTTAATTTCCAAAGTCATATAGAATATTTCTCGATTTATTTATTTCTATCAAGTTTTCAAATTCTGCAAAAACAATAACGCATATTGTTTGCGTTAAAGGTGTCATGAACTTTATTTCCAAGCGTAAATTACTATGTTTGATAAGATTTAAGTGATCTCCTTCGCGCAAGTCGGCCGATAAATTAAACGCGTAAAGCACATTGCCTTTTATATAATCGTCCCTAGACATGAACAAACCTTTATCTTGCCCCAGTTTTTCAGATCCTAAAAAGAGACTTTGAAAAGCTCTTATGAAATTATTTTGAGAATAATTTAGTTCTAGCGGATTATGTGGTGTCGGTTGACCATCTACATTGATTAATAAAAAATTAACATCAAAATGCTCAAAATTAAAAGGAGATTTTTTTAATGAACCATGATATGCTTCGTTATCAACTAAACCCAGTATTACGCGTTTAGGTGTTTGACCTACAAACACGTTATCTTGAACAAAGGACATGTTTCCTTTCGGAATCGAGTACACTTTACATAAGACTCTATTTATCGGGTATTTCGCTGATCCTTTCTCTAGTGCTTTTGCGTGACCTAAAATGACACCAGGACTTACTCTAACTTTACGTATTAATAAGGATGCTTGGTCTAACACTACTTTAAAACCTTCATTTCCCATAAGACAAAATTCGGGTTTGCTTCGTATTAATTTTATTTTTAAGTCAACTAAATTTAATAAAAGTCTTTCTTGGTGAAATAAATCAGAGTGTATACAATCAATCATTTCCACAGATGTACTATCTTTAAAAAGTTATGATCGTTTCTTGAAGCCATCCTCAGAATCTTTATAAAACAGTTCCGCTGTAAGTTGGGACGTTTTACTATCAAAACCGTGATTAAGTACAGTCTCAATGTAAGATCTATAAGGATATATATTGCTTGAATTTGAAATCAGACGATCGTTTAGTGTAACATCAACTTGAGAGAACATAGAATGTAGAAACAAGTTTACAGGTCCGATGACATCACCTTCTTTAATAGAAGTGTTATCATTTTTCAAAATTTTTGCTTTTATGTAAAACAAGGTTTGACCAAGATCGATATAATAATCTTCACTGCTACCAGAAACGTAAAATTCTATGGGTCCATCAGAAACATTTGATAAAGGATGATATTCTATCCACTGCCCACTTTGGATGACTGTTTGTGTTCCAGGTAGCTGAAAAAGCTCTAATTCTGACTTGACACATTCGGGGGAATCTTTAAGTAGGAACGCCATTAAGAATCAAAAATATCACGTCCTATCACCTTCCTCTTTTTTGATAAAATAATTTTCTTCCTAGCATTTCGTTTCCTTTTATACTTTCCTTTCCCAACCATGTTCTGAACTTTATCAATAGCCTTTCGAACCATTTTTTCCCACTTTCCTTTGCTCTTGTTTTCATTGAATCTTTTATATTCTGTCCTGATAATATATCAGACGCTACACGTGATCCGGTTAAAAGCGCCTCTTTGCCGACTGCTTTTGTACCTTTGATAAACAGCGGCAGAGCTGCTCTAAACAGTCTTCGAAATACGCCACCAAGACCATATCCTCTTTGAAATGAAACTCCTTGATAATGAGGCAATCCAGATCCGATTTGACTGGAATAATGATCTTCAAATTTTTTCAAACAACACACGTAAGGCACACTCATTCTTATCCGATTCCTGATATTTAAATGGTTGTATCGTTTTGATGCGGCAGTATTTATAAGATTTGTCTCTGTCTGAAGTGGAGCACAGCAATCACTTTACCTTTTTCAAATGGTACGAAATTCCCAGAATTTAGTCGAAGTTCGATATTAATGGATTGAAACGACTGTCGTATTACGGGTAAGTATTGGGGTCTATCGTAATACTGACTTATAGTATCACCATTTTCGCCTTTTATTCTAACTAATCGTAAAAGGGGAGCGTGGACATTTCCCACAATTTGTGAAGCAATAATATCGGTGTACACATAAAGGAAAGAAAATGCAGACTTCGTATCCACTGAAAATTCACTTTTCATGTTTCCTCTAATTATTGTATTGTGGGGGAAGCCTAACATTATACTGATATTTCCGAGATGAAGAGTTGAGCCTTGAACAGCATTTATTTTAACCCGCTTCGTATATTTATTATATACAAATGTAAATCGATTTGGATTTTTTGGCAAAAGAAGTTGTATAGCAGAAATTAGATCATAAACGTTTTCATAACATCCGATATCAATATCTTTTTTAACCATTTTCCCATCACCAATGTCATAAAAAAGAGTTTTATTTGTTTCATTTACATTATGCCAAGAATGAGGATATATAATCTCTGATAAACCTACTTCGAAAGCTTCATTTAAAATAATTGGTGATGGTAGTTGTGTGATGAAATGGGATAATTTATTATTGGGGAAATATTCAAGAGAGCTGTCTGAAGGTAATGTCACGTAGAATGACATGATTAAAACTGATTATACTACTCAAACTCCTGTCTATTTATATTGCTTTTATATCTGTGACCCATGCGTTAAACTTTTTGGGGTATCCTAAAAATTTTACGTGATATTCTACAATGCCTTCTCTCTTCCTTTTCTTTATGACTTTTTCTACAGGATAAAATCCTGAATCTATGACTTTCTGCAATTCTTGCTCATAAAATGTTCCGTTAATGTCTTCATTTTGTAGATCTCGAAGTTTGTAAACGATAGGAATTCTATGAATAATATCACTAATAGTAAAAATTTCGCGACTCTAGTTTTGTTCATATCCTTTTTCAAACTGACGTTTCTCTTTACTAATGCGTACAACGTCCCCTTTTTTGAATTTAGGGGCCTTTTTTTTTAAATTTTTCAAGATCCCCATACAAATTTCTTCTTACTTCGTTTTGATTAGATTTAGAAACGGAATTTGGTTCCGTTTGTATACTACTATGCCAAGTATTGTTGTAACTATGAATAAACTTTTGTAAAACATCTATGTAGCTATAAGTATTGTATTCTGTAAAATATTTCCACATCTTCGATTTTAGTGTTCTGTTGAATCGTTCAACTACACTTGCTTTAGTCTTATTATTAGTGCTGAAATACCGTATCTTCATCTTTCTCAAATATTTTTGAACACTTGTGTTTCTAAACTCAGTGCCTGCATCAGATTGTAAAACTTTTGGTGCACGCTCCTTAAAAATATTTTCGAGTGCGGTTTTAACATTTTCCCCAGTTTTACTCTTCAAAGGAATGGCCCAAGCATATTTTGAAAAAATATCAATGCATGTCAACAAATATTTATATCCCTTGTTATTAGGACTCGACCGATGCATCGGCGCCGATGGTTCAACAATTTAGCCATCGGCATCGGCGGCCGATCGTAACTTGCAGGAAACATCGGCCCATCGGCCTTAAAATCATCGAAAAGCCGATGGAATTGGTCGCTGTTTTCGAAAACAAAAAAAAAAAAGACCTTTGCAGTTTTACTTTTTAATGCAAAGTAAAGGGAGTTATTGTTTTCATATAAAATTGTTTACTTAAACTTCAGTATGAATTTCTATTTTAGTCACCCCTGAAATAGTTTTTAATGCTGCATTCAGGTACTAAACAAGTTAATTATTGCGTTGTTTCTTGCGGCTGGATGTACGTATGTATCTCTCATGAGTCATAACTCAAAAATGGTAAGCTGTAGAAGGTTAAAATTTCGCATATGGAGTGTGCGTACGTTCCAGTTGTGCACTTCCCTTTTTGTTTTCGATCGGGTGTTCTAAAAAGCCTATTTACTCATTTTTTGTGGCTATTAATTACTTATTTCAATACAAAACTAATATAGCGTCTCAGACTGACGATCATTTGGTCACACACTCTATAACAAAAAAATCGACGCACCAAGAAAGAGTGATCCGACTGAGACGAAAATTGGTAGATAGGAAGACAATGCACAAAATAGTAAATGATTAAATTCTTAGAACAATTGAATAATTTATGTCAGAGTTACAGTAACAAGTTCAATAAGGTATTGACCCGCCTCTAGCCTAGATACAAGCTGAATCAACATTCCTTGCCAGATGCAATCGCGATCCCATCATATCCCAGACATGCTCGATGGGAGAGAGAGATATGACGATCTGGCAGGCAACAGAAGAGTTTGATAAGTTTGCAGACATGCATAGCAACACATGCCGTATGTTATCTTGCATTGTCCTGCTGAAAACCAGCCGAGGGTACTGCAAAAGGAACGGCAACAAAACATGTCTTGGGATGTCGTCGACGTACCACTATGCAGTAAGTGTACCTCTAATTACGACCAAAGGGGCCCAGTTATGAAAGGAAATGGCACCCAAGACCATAATGCCTTGTTAAGGGCCAGTGTGGCGTACAAAAAAGAAACCAATATCCCCCCTCTGCCCTGGGTGTCTCCAAAACGTCTTCGATGATCGTCATGACATAGTTGGAATCGAGATTCATCGCTAAAGACTATACATTCCCAGTCGGCACCATTCAAACCTGATCGAGCCATGCACCACTGTAATCTGGCTCGGCAGTGTGTAGGCGTCAGTGGCGCGATTTTTTTGTTATAGAGTGTATATTGCCGAATTGGAGACCATGGAAACACATATGAGATGGAAAAACCGGTTTTTGTGTCATGTTGTTAGATTCCCGTTGAACCAACGGTGATTTTTAGAGCTCTTGCCTGCCCCCCTCCCCCTCCCTGTATTTCTGAAATTAAACTCTAGTTACACATCCGAGTTGTTTAACACTAACACCATTCATAAAATTAGAGATTTTTTTTTTCAAATTTAATCTATTGTTTAGAAAGCATTTAGAGCATTAATGTAAAAAATTGATTAAAGACGTTTTGAATGGTGACATAATTCGGAAATCAAAGGGACTTTTGAATTTTTTTCTTCGGAAGTGCCAAAGTCGACTCAGAAACTCTTCCGAGGCGTTGGTGGTATCGGTTCTGCACTATAAACAAATGAGGCCGAAGTTGTGAACGAAGTTTAATGTTGTGAGTTACTCGTTTCCATCATATTTTCGTATCCAATTTTCGTTTTCATCATATTTTTAATAACATGTTATAGAAAAGTTTCAAGGATTTTCTATTAAGCAATTTTTTAAATTTCAGCAAATTATTGTTAAATTGAAAATTTTAATTTGAACTTGTTTGTAGTGCTTCATAAAACATTTCAAACAATCAAATTTTTCAATATTGTGTGTGCAAACGTCAGATAGTGTAGTATATGTATTCAGTTATTATTAACTTAGAGTAAATATCGAGTTTTTTTTTTTTTTTTTTTTATTGTAGCTGCGTTTTAAGAACCTCACTCTTTTCATGGCTATTTCTTTTTTCAGAAAAATTTATGTCACTGTTATAGCTTTCATGAAAAATGCAAATTTTCTATTCATAAATTTTAAATAAGTATAAAAATATTCCTATTATGATTTAATATTGTAATTTATCTGTTACCTTTTTTGTTTAATTTCATGACTAAAAAATGTCTACGTGCAATCTTTACACTTTAATTGCGTAATTTGTTGACGGTTTCATATTTCTATTCTTCTTCTTATTATTATTATTATTTTTTTTTTTTGAATGATTAAACAACATAATTTAAACTTTTTTAACTATGTATAGTGTACATAATCCATACATTATTACAATATTGCTGAAATCTTAGTTATATGTTCAATTTAAAAAAAAATCAGTTGGTTATTAAACAGTGTCTTTGTTTTTTTTCCTTTTTTTGGCTCGATCATCTTACAACGGTCAAAAAAGAGAAGCATAACTACATCCTATATAGATTGTACGTAGTAAGATCCAAAATTTCGGGGACAAGCTGTATAAAACGTTACCCAGAATAGTTCACATTACCGAAGCACATCCGCCTTCAAAGGGTCACCTTGAGGGACTATGTACTTCTCCCATTATTCATATAACTTTTGGAAACACTCCTAGAAGCCTTTTTCGCAACCTACTATGGTGCAGCTTTATCTTTTCTTGACGGAAGAAAGCGGCGTCTATGCAATTTTTTTTTTTTTTTTGTTGGGAACAGGTAAGAGTCACACGGAGCTAAGTCCGATGAAACGGTACGTTATTTGTTTGTCATATCAGAGCATTGATCAATCAAACCGTGCATCCTCAACATGAAAGTAGCCTTCTTCCCCAGGATGAAGTTAAAGCAGCAGCGCAAGAGGCCTTACAGGAGATTGCGAAAAATGGCAGAAGTGCATAGTCGTTCAAGGTGATTATTTTGTAGATAGATGTGCTTCGGTAATGTAAACTATTCAGGGTAAGTATATTCAGTAAGTTACCGCCCTATAGCCAGGACTAAGGCAGAGATACATGAAATACACCGCCAGCTCAGTCAATTCCAGGCGAGGACTACAGTTTCGTGCTTATTAGCACTCATCAACACGGCATAGGAGTGACTGAGCTGGAGGTGGCCTTAGCCCTGGCTATAGGGCGGTAACTTACTGAATATACCTGCCTTGCCTTCAATATTCGAGTCGAACCGAACCATTGTTTCGGTCACTCGTCTGGTCAGTGCTAATTCTGTATTAGCTACCAGTTTGTTTGGCACTCTAGGCGTCTTTAAGAGGTTTTTCCACCTCCAGCTCAGTCACTCCTATGCCGTGCTGATGAGTGCTAATGAGCACGAAACTGCAGTCCTCGGCTGGAGTTGACTGAACTGGCTGTGTATTTCATGTATTCAGGGTAAGGTTTTATACTGCTTGTACTCGAACTTTTAGATCATACTACGTACGTATGAGTTTTCAACTTACTATTTCATAACGTTTCTGAGTGACGCAAGTTTACGCGTATGAAGACATCACAAGAGAACTTGCGATAATTAACTGAGGAGGCGTTCAAAATGGATATTTTGATCATTTATATGTTCTTTGGTACATATGCGTGTACAAATGTGCCAAAAAAGTTTGTGAAGTTTAAATTGGGTGATCGTAAAATAGAAATTAGGTCGAAATTTGATTTTCTTTTTTTTTTGATTACAAGTCCTTATTCGTAGAAAGGAAGTAAAGTGAAATGAATAAATGATACTTTAAATCCCTGAAAATCTTATCAATTTATTTCCGTTAGACTTTTTTTTTTTTTGCCATCGGCCCACGGCATCGGCCATCGGCAATCGGCCATTTGGAGGAAAACAATCGGTAATCGGCCATTGGCCATCTTTGAACAATCGGCCAACAATCCGCATCGGCCCATCGGCCAAAAAATGCCATCGGTCGAGCCCTACTTGTTATACTTAGATAAAGATTTCATTTCAATTAAATCTACCTGAAATTGTTTATCGATAGCACTTACAAGAACTCTATTTTTCTGAAAAAATTTAGAAACGGGTTTATGTAGAGTATAAGTATCCTTTTGACTAAAATATTTTACCAGATCTTTCTGCTCGATTTTTTTGTCCAATGCATACTTTATAGCATTTAAACCACCAAAACTTGCAGGTTTTTCTGGATTCTTGTAAAATGACTCGATACGATCCATGTTAACACCACCAGTGATTATCTGCTAATGAAAGATTTTTTTTTTCCATCCATCAACCTTTTATACACATGAAAAAAAAAAAGAAAGGAAGAAAAAACACCCAGACACAAAAAAATGGAGAATAATTATTTATTTAATTTCTCATTCAAAATACAACTTTTTTTTTTCTTTTTAAAGTACAAGATCAACATTTTTAAGCAAAATCTTCGAAATACTCAAAAGCATTTGGAGGCAGTGGTTGGAAAAACTACTTTTTTTTTGTAGAACTACAACTACAACTACTTTATTACAAATGTAGTTAACTACAACTACAACTACTTTTTTCAAAATGTAGCAACTACAAACTACTTTTGAAAAGTAGTCGCTACTTCGCTACTTTAAAAAAAATAAATAAAAATCATACACATCGTTTGAGGATTGAAAGAAAAAATTAAAAAACTGCTTTAGATTAATCAATTGGCTCATTTGAAAATGGAATATTCCTAAGAATTACTTATAATTTCATTCCTTTACCGAGCCAATTTGTCATTCCAAACATTTTTTACGAATATTTGCTGCAAAAAAGTATTTAAAAAGTTGAAGGAATTCATCCTTCAATTTATTAATTCTTGACAGTGAATATTTCATTCAAGAAGTGCAACTCGGCTACTTGAAAATGTAAATATTTTGATTCAGTCTTAATTTGATTAAAATTTTATATAGAAATGCATATATGTACACATAAAATTGATTTAGTTGGTGAAAAACACCTTTTAAACAAAAGAGAAAATCTTTAACTTTCATTTTAGGAGTTGATTTTACAGGTACTTTTATTTTGTAGGAACTAGTTAATTGATTTTGAGTTTCAAGCTGGGGTCAGGACCTGGATACGATCTCCTTTCTTACGTTACTGATAAAATGAAATAAGAGCATTTTTCAATTTTTCCTAATAACCTCAAAAATTTACAATATTTAATAATTGACATTTATTTTGTTGATATATCGACACTCAATCAGTAAAAAAAAAAAGAAAGAAAAGAGAAATTTTAAATATATCCGAAACGGTACGAGTGCTTATAATCAAATGTTAATAAATATCCGAAATGTAACTAAAAGTGCTTACTTTATTTCAATGTGCAAGTGTCGACTTGCACGAAATGGCTAAATAGCGAGTTTTTCTCGAGTAACGATTTTGGAGCTAACGCGAATCCCTTACCCCGAAACACGAAAATTTTTGGAAGGGAATCACAAGGATTAAGTATCACCTTTTTTATTGAGTACTAGATATTAGTTCCGTGAATGGACTTTCCTTTTAGCATCACGGAAAGCAAAAGTACACCACACTGTACTAGTCGAAATATCGCCTTGTTAATTTACAAATTGCCACTCCGCATCTTTTTAATTCTAAATATGAAGTTGATGAAATATTATTTCACATAAGCGGGCTGTTTATCTAAAGTTTTAAAAGGAATGATTGAAAGTTTCTGACAACTAATGAAATTTAAAGATTTTCAATATTCTTGAACTACTAAAAAGTGCGTCGAATATAATTACTGTATCTTGTACAGTACTATTGCAGTGCTGCGTTTTATTTTTGCTACATACTATACGTACCGTACTGTTTCATTTTATGCCATTCTCTCCCATTGATTTTGTGCACCCTAACCGTATTTTTATTCAATAACAAAGCTTCTTTTCAAATACAGTAAAATTCCAGTTCTCTACGTTTAAATTCGGAAAAATGAAGTTAAGAAATGGGTTAAAATAGTTTGTGTGTATGTGAGGGGTGTTTACAAATTTCTAAAATAATTGGTATGGTCACAAAAAAAAAAATAATCGTATAGATACTCTTTTCCTCAACGCGAAATTTCAACCTAAGTGGGGAGTCTTGGAACGCATCCCTCGCGTAAATTGAGATTCGACTGTAAATGCCGATGACATTCATACCTTTTTGCTGAACAGGCATATTTTGCACGAAATGGAAACATTTCTGTTATCATACGTTTCTATGACACTAATATTTATTGTTAGCCGACCAGGGCAGTTTAGTGTCATCCTCTACAGTAACTTCCACATTAGGAGGATATTTTGGCACAATAATCTCATTGACATCTAATATGTTCATCCACAGGACATTATCTGCTGACTGAAAACACAAACGGAGTACTACTTGGCAGTTATAGCTTATTCTTTTCCTTCTAAGTCATACTCTACTGAAAGCAAATATTGGGCAAATGTGAACATTTCGATGCCAAAGGGGTCTAACAGATAGAACATATGGCGTCAAAATATGTCTGATGTCAGCTCGTATTTTTCAGATTTTTTTTTCGAAACTTTATTTAAAAGTAGTTTTCAGAAATCGCTACAAACTACTTTCTTTTGTAGCGAACTACTCGCTACTCTACTTTTTTTCAAAAGTAGTGCGCTACACTACAAACTACTAAAAAATGTAGCTACTACAGTAGCGTCGCTACTTGTAGCGCGCTACTTCCAAACACTGTTTGGAGTACATAATAGATCTCTTACTTTTCTAAGCACAACATCTAAACGCAAATTTTTAAAGAACATTTTAGTGACATACATTATTGGTTTCAACGTTAAAAATAGTTCTTCTACAAAAAGTTTATTATAAAAATAATCGGCTATTTGAAATATATCCAAAGAGAACGCTAAAGAATTAAATGTTTCCACACGATTTGACCAAAGCTCCTCAGCCCTTATTTCCGGTTCTTGCATTCCATTTTCTTTTAATATAACACAAATTACATTTTCAAGCAATTGTGTAAGATATTGTGTACCTAGACTGACGTCTAAAGAGCTTGGTAAAGGATCTTTCTGTATAGGAGCATCAATAAAAGTACTGTAAGCTTTTAAAAAATCAATCGAGCGAAATACATGATCCAAGACAAAAGAAGCTATTTCTTTATAACTTTTTAGCATTACAGACCATTGCACATTGGAGATTGAGATACTTTTTGGAACAATTATGCTATCTGCGGTCTTAAAATTTCTTGTAAAAGTGAAATGAATAAAGTCCGTACTTGTAATTTTAAGTTGATTCTCTTGACGCAAAACACTTCCGCCTAAATCTTCATGTCTGAGGTAAGTCTTTTCTCCCCATGATATGCTCAATCCACCAAGGCTGTAATGTAACACCTTCAGACGTCGGATAGTAACTAAGACCGTATTTTTTATAGCGTCTAATGTGAACTTGGACTTTACCTCTAAATGTAGATGGAACGACAAACACAGATCCTCCTAAGGAAAACCCTCCTTCCGGCAAATTGTTCTCGACCAAAATTCCATTTACCTATAAACCTACAAACAAAAAATAAATAAATAAATAAGCAAACTAAATATCGATGTAATTAGAAAAGAAGGAAACATGCATGTTGTAGTGTACTACGAAATCCTCAAGTAAATATTAAAAATTATAATAACTTTTTATCTGAAATGTCAACATACCTCATTGTTTGAAATTTTCATCTTTTTTTCCCCTTTTATGTCATCATCATCATCATCGCTCTTTCGTTTCATAGTAGTCACTTTCAACTTTCGGAATATCAAGTTAATATGTACGCCGCTACGCTTCCTTTGACGAGGGATACCATGACTCCATTCAACGTTGGCAGGAGGCTTCATAACCAGCAAAGAGTTAGGCTTGAGGTCGAACTTTTGATCTTCACAATTTGCTTTTTTAAAAAGTAGAGTCCTGGGTTTTCCAAAACTAAAATAAGAAACGGGGCAGTTCTCATCCGTATCAAGTGCATTATCTTTGTTCTGTTCCGAAAAGGAACTCTGATTTTGATATCGATTTACAAGGACAAAATTGTAACTAACACCAGCTAGATTTTCAACAATTGTCTTAATTTCTGACAGAAACTGCGGCCAAGGTTGAGATGAAACTGTGATTCCGGAAAACATATAAGTCAGATCTTGATCTCCATAGGCTTGTATTTGTCTCGAAATAATTTTAACGTTCGTATTAACTTCGCATTTAGTAGAAGGTAAGTAATTAATTTCATTTTCTAAACGTTCAAAGATTTGCTCTGGTGATCCGAAGACATTTTCACAACGATCGATGTTTAATCCTGTCTCAATTTGTAACTCCATTTCTGCAAAAGTAAGAGTTCGTAGCAGTAAACTTGTTTCATGCAAAGCAAAATGCTGAACTAAAATTAAAGAAAAGCTATCAACCTTCAAACTTATCACATACTCCTGAGTTTCGCTTTCTGATTGGTTGAAGCATCATACGTCACCGATGCAATAGATAAAGAGATAAGATAAAATCCTGAGTCACTGCGTCAGTTTAAGAGGCAGCGAATGTTAGTAGTCTGTGACTCAAGAAATAATTAAACAAGGTCATAAAATAATTAATTAATAATAATGTAAAACGAAACTTCTCTCTGTTGCCAATCAAGAAAACTTAATTCAAAAAAAAACCACTCAACGCATCTAGGAATCAGTAATGGCTCCGCCAGAAGGAAGAAAAACCACTCAACTCAGTCTGTTTCGCATAATAGCTTAATAAGAGAAAATTCCGAGCCCTAAAACGAAACTACTCTCCGTTGCCAATCAAGAAAAGCTTAATTCAAAAACGAAACTAATTACCGTTGCCAAACACGCGAAAGAAACTATGATGGCTCCGCCAGAAGGATACGAACAACTCAACACATCTAGAAATCTATAATGGCTCCGCCAAAAGGAATAAAAACCACTCAACTCATCCTTTTTCATATCATAGCTATATAAGAGAAAATTCAAAGTTTGAATACGAAACTAATTACCGTTGCCAATCCGTAAAATATAAATTCAAAACCGAAAATAATTTGTCTTCTGCAGCAGGAGGGGTTGCAACTCAACTCAACTCAGCAGCAGGAGGAAAACACCTCAACTCAACATCAGGAGGAAAACAACTCAACTCAACATCAGGAGGAAAACAACTCAACTCAACTCAGCAGCAGGAGGAAAACAACTCAACTCAGCAGCAGGAGGAAAACAGCTCAACGGCTCCGCCAGCTCCCCCGGCTCCGCTGAGTTAGAACACCCTATTATACACCCGATGCAATAGATAAAGAGATAAGATAAAATCCTGAGTCACTGCGTCATTTTAAGAGGCAGCGAATGTTAGTAGTCTGTGACTCAAGAAATAATTAAACAAGGTCATAAAATAATTATTTAATAATAATGTAAAACGAAACTTCTCTCTGTTGCCAATCAAGAAAAGCTTAATTCAAAAACGAAACTAATTACCGTTGCCAGACACGCGAAAGAAACTATGATGGCTCCGCCAGAAGGATAAGAACAACTCAACACATCTAGAAATCTATAATGGCTCCGCCAGAAGGAATAAAAACCACTCAACTCATCCTTTTTCATATCATAGCTATATAAGAGAAAATTCAAAGTTTGAAAACGAAACTAATTACCGTTGCCAATCCGTGAAATATAAATTCAAAACCGAAACTAATTTGTCGTCTGCAGCAGGAGCGGTCAACTCAACTCAACATCAAGCCTTCGGGTGAAAAGTCTAAGTTTGAAAACGAAACTAATTACCGTTGCCAATCCGTAAAATATAAATTCAAAACCGAAACTAATTTGTCGTCTGCAGCAGGAGGGGAGCAACTCAACTCAGCAGCAGGAGGAAAACACCTCAACTCAACATCAGGAGGAAAACAACTCAACTCAACATCAGGAGGAAAACAACTCAACTCAACTCAGCAGCAGGAGGAAAACAACTCAACTCAACTCAGCAGCAGGAGGAAAACAACTCAACGGCTCCGCCAGCTCCCCCGGCTCCGCTGAGTTAGAACACCCTATTATACACTGCTGTGACTCAAGAAATAATTAAACAAGGTCATAAAATAATTAATTAATAATAATGTAAAACGAAACTTCTCTCTGTTGCCAATCAAGAAAACTTAATTCAAAAAAAAAACCACTCAACGCATCTAGGAATCAGTAATGGCTCCGCCAGAAGGAAGAAAAACCACTCAACTCAGTCTGTTTCGCATAATAGCTTAATAAGAGAAAATTCCGAGTCCTAAAACGAAACTACTCTCCGTTGCCAATCAAGAAAAGCTTAATTCAAAAACGAAACTTATTACCGTTGCCAAACACGCGAAAGAAACTATGATGGCTCCGCCAGAAGGATACGAATAACTCAACACATCTAGAAATTTATAATGGCTCCGCCAAAAGGAATAAAAACCACTCAACTCATCCTTTTTCATATCATAGGAAAACACCTCAACTCAACATCAGGAGGAAAACAACTCAACTCAACATCAGGAGGAAAACAACTCAACTCAGCAGCAGGAGGAAAACAACTCAATGTCTCCGCCAGCTCCCCCGGCTCCGCTGAGTTAGAACACCCTATTATACACCCGATGCAATAGATAAAGAGATAAGATAAAATCCTGAGTCACTGCGTCATTTTAAGAGGCAGCGAATGTTAGTAGTCTGTGACTCAAGAAATAATTAAACAAGGTCATAAAATAATTAATTAATAACAACTCAACTCAACTCAGCAGCAGGAGGAAAACAACTCAACGGCTCCGCCAGCTCCCCCGGCTCCGCTGAGTTAGAACACCCTATTATACACTGCTAACATCACGCTTGTTAATATAATTTTTTTTTTTAATCACAAAAATTTACATCAGAAGTTAGGTGCCTTCAACTTCAATCTGTCTGAAAAGAACCAAATTTCTATAAATTTCAAATTTTCCTTCATATTTGAAATTTTATTTCTTAAAAAACTAGTTTTTATGGAACGTTCGATGCGAAGAGGAGCTTGCTCCTCTTTTCCTCTAGAAGTCATTGATTGCGCGTTCAAAACTTAGGGAAAAAACAGACACTTCAATTACTTCCCTTGTCAAAGTTTTTGACAAACTTCCATTGCGTTGCCTTTAAAAAGAGACGAAGAAAGGGTAGCAAATATGTCTAAAGATAGCAAAAGGTGTATTAAAGAGCATATTTTCCAAGTACCTCTAATATTACTTCTCATTCTTGCATCATATAGCAGCAGAAAATGTGATTCAAAATTCAACTTTACAGAGAAACTTGATAGAGATTTGATATTTCTTAGGGAAAAAAATGCATCCTCTTACGAGATCTGTTGCACAGGCTATGCATTATAAATCCACGAAATGTATAAATATTTACTTTTTTTTTGATGAATCAACTATTACACATTCGGAAAAGCACTAACATTTGAACTGAATGTGTGATGTCAACAATTCGCTCAAATATGTGTACTTCGACAGAGCTTTATCTTAACACAAGCATGCAAACCGAAAATGTAATTCAATCTCTAATCTATAGGGTCTGGTGGGGGAAAGTGGTCAATGGGGTAAAGTGGTCATACATCATATAAATGGCTATAGCTTGGAAATAAATGTTCGAATGAATGTGAAAATTTTATTTTAGGGTAGGACAGTTAGAAACTACATTTTGAATACAAAATTTTACAACTGGCAAAATTTTATTTGGTAAAAAAAAATATTTGCGTGAATAGGAAAATTTTTTAAATCTAAATACTTATTTCAACTTCCTTGGGAAATTTTGTTTGTTAGAATTAGGAACAGATTGACCATACAGGAAGCTTCCTACATGTCTCAAGAACTCTTACTCATTAGCAGTTAGCTGAATCTATTTTAGATAATTTTTTAGAACAATTTAAGTAAGATGGGGTAAAGTGGTCATAATATTAGGCTTAACGAATATTGTTCTTCTAATGTCACTTAATCTTTAAATATAAGGCAGATACAAATTAAATATTACTTTCACTTAATATGTATTGATTTTACAATAAACGGGGTTACATATACGAGTATATGCGTATACATACGCATATATACTCGTGAAGGCACGTACATAGATGTATTCACATAAATGCGCCAATAAATACGTATATGGGTATCTACAAGTATTTTTTATCCATTCAGCTATACATTCTACTATACACGTATATGCTCGCTTATACTCGTATATATAAGAACACTTATATAATCAGGTAGAGACGTATATACGCGTACGTACTCGAATAGACACTGACATACAAGCATAAGAAATACAAGTATATAGGGTGAGTTTAAACTCTTGAGAAAATTATTAAAAGGTATTAGAGGGGAGGATAAGAAGCAAGAATCACATAAGGAACATGTAGTCATAAACACAATGCTGACACGCTACATGCGCGCAAATCTAGAAACTAATGGATGCAAAAAATGTCACAAATTTAATACTCAAAGACAATTTTACACAGCATTTTAGGTCTTAAAAAAGTTTTAAAGCGATTGATGAAATTTGCAGCTTGCAGCTGTAATACATGCGTCGCATTCACAAATCACTCTCTGTTGCAATAACGATACTTTTGAAAAACTTTCATCAGCCGCTGCGCCTTTGTTGCGATGCGTGTATTAGAGCTATCATGCCGTAACTTTTAACAACTGCTGTAAATATTTCTTAAAAACTAAAATGTTGGGTAAAATCACCTTTGTGCAACAAATTTGTGCCTTGCTTTGCATCCATCAGTTTCTAGCTTTGTGTTCATGTAGCGCGTCAGTTAATATAACTTCCTTATGATTCTTTGCTTCTTATCCTCCCCTCTCATACCCCTTTGATTTTTGCCCAAAAGCTAAGATTCACTCTGTAGGCCGACATGTATATAAGCGTATATTCTCGTGTATACATACATGTACTTTTCTCCGCACGCACCCCACCTCTTAGCCGTGGACCTTAGGTTCCATCTCACGGGGGGTCTGCGCAGCGGGCCCCCCGCGGGACTGAGTGTGGCGGTCGATAGTCGTCTGTGCTACGGACGGGCTTGGTGCTTATTGCGCCGGGGAAGGTCACCATACTGAGCTTCCGCTCAGCTGGGTGTTTACCCCTTAATGTGTGGGTCTTGCTCACCGTGAGATACGGTATATCTCCCCGTACCTCGTTAGTGTGTCATGACCCCCTGATACATACATGTACTGGTGTATACACGTAAATGTACGTATATACGTCTATACAGGTATATAATCGTGTTTACACGTATACATGCGTATATACTCGTGCGTCCATATCATATATACTTGTGTAGATACGTACAAAGACACACAGGATGTATCCACGAATTAACTCGTGTATACCCGTATATGTATGTATGTATAATATATGCATATATACGTCTACTATACACATATATACTCAAGTACGCACGTATTTTCTAGAGATAAAAGTGCATACGCGCATATGATGTTTGTTTATACGCGTATATACTCGTATATACACGTGACATATGTATACACGCGACACGTATGTACTCATGTAGACATGTACACTAATCACGTATACATGCTTATATACTCGTATATATGCTTATGTAATCGTATATACACGTATATACTTGAGTAGGCACATGCATGAATGTATCTGATGTAAAAAAAGTATTTACTCATATAGGAACGTGTTTACTCGTGTATAACACGACACGTATATATTGATGTATACACGCATGTACTCGTAAATATACTTGTAACTATAAAAACAACCAAAATATACAAGTATTAGGGTTATTTATAATGGTTTTGCATCTATTTTTAACTATGACCACTTTACCCCATGCTATGACCACTTTCCCCCACCCCATGGGGTAAAGTGGTCATAAAAACATAGGGAGACGAAAGTGCTATAAAACTACTAAAATCAATATTTTTCTTCCTAAAATTCAATGTACCCTGTTCTTTAATAATGCGATGTAAAATAACAACAAAAAAAGTTGAAGTGTTTAAAGAATTTTTTGTATTTATTATCCACCTAAGTTGAAAACGTACGATTTTATGACCACTTTACCCCACCAGACCCTAACTCGTAATTCTGATTTTATTTTGTAGGCAATACAATTCACTCCAAATTAAATAACTTCGAAATCTCTAAAATTTTTAGAAATGACGTCAACTAGAATCTATATTGTTACTGTCATCGAGGTTTGACGCATTTCAATGCAATCGCTTTTTTTTTTTTTTTTTTTGTCATTTGAGTTTTCTTCATATCACAGAAAGCGTGGTTGGTTCGTACTGTACAAATTTCATAAAATTTTTAAACGAAGTGAACCTTAAAGCTTTTTTACTCATATTCAAGCGTACTGCAATATGCACTTTGATATTGGAAAAACGACTTTTCCTTTTATATATGCATATTTTATAAATGTTTGATTTGTGTGCTTCAATTGGGTCATGGCAGTTCTTTTTCTTAATCCACATCAGGAATCAAGCTACAGAAGACACTGCAACTAGAATCTGTAAATTTTATGCAGTAACTACTGGAGACTGTTTTAATGAACTTAAAGCTCCATTCTGATTGCAATGACGTTCCATGGTAACTTTCCAAAACAATGGCCTCGATTAGTTTCTATAAAAACCACTCTTATGTGCATAAAGTTTACCTTATCATACTTGATTCCGTGTGAAAGAAAATTTAAACTTTCAAGATATAGCAGTCATTCAGTTGATTAGTCCCCAATTTTGAAAGCTAGTGTGATCGGAAACGATTTGAAATTAGCTTATAATAAGTTTGCTGTTACCTTCCAGTAGCCATCATTCTATATTTGTTCTTAAATACATGCTTTCGTCCTGTTCGCTGTAAAGTCAGTGTAATTATTGCTAGTGAAGCTATTTGGTACTTCTAGTTCGAAGTTTGTTGGTAATTCCAAAACACTAGAGTAAATATCTCATGATTTGAATGTCAGTAAAAACAAAGGTCAAGAGCTTAATAACTCACAAATAGTGTGCGTAGAACGAAAATTGATACTCCCTCTTAAAATTATATAGAGTTTCCTGAAAAATTTTAAAATGGCAGCGAAAATTGTCCCACAGTTCATTTGGGGTAACGAAGAGTCGGGAGGAGTGGAAAAGAGCTGTATCTATGCCGAAATAAAATGAAAAATTATTTCCAACCTGTTCAGGAGATGTAACAGCCATAGACCATTGCTGCTACATCCACTGAACAAGCTAGAAAGAATTTCGGCAGATATCCAGAGCTCTCCTTTTCCTTCCACCGGTCCCATTTCTCCTAACTATCCCCTACTGAAAGATTACATTCGACGACAACTTCATACCACTCTTACAGATGTGCCCTCAATCACTGCATTATTACTCAAATAAAGGCATGATGCACGAATAATTGCCTACAGATTCAGCATATGCGTTGAGGAAAAACAACCTCTTTGCTAAATATTTGATTTTTAATGTTAAAGGTCATTTTTGTCACTGAAGACAAAGACAGCATCATAAATTAGCTCTTTTTTGTATTTTTCAAGTTTTCGAGGAAAGAAAAAAAGCAGTTCTTATTTTAAATGTGTGTGACTTTTTACCCTTTTGTTTACTTTATTACTTGAACTATTGAGTTCCCTTTACGTCTAATAACCGATAAGAATTACATCGTTAAAAGCTTCTCCATTGTAGTCTGAAGAAAAATTTGATAACAGGTTATAGTGATATATTTTATGACTTGATTCCCAGTACCCTCAAATATTTCCCATCATATCGCTAGACATTATTGGCTATGGAATGACCCTTCTGAAGAGGTACTGAACTATCAACACCTGTTGCAGAGGTCGAAGCACTTTCAGATCTCTCGATACAGTTAAGGGTGTCAATGGCAGCATCTTTCAATACAGATAACATGGATAGTTTCAAAGTACCAGAAAGGCGTTCAACTACTGTTAATGCTCATATAAAATGACTTCATATTGTTCTAGTAAGTATTCAATGCCATGTGAAAAATCTCTTTGAAACCTTTTGTTTCACCGGCTATTGCACTGAAGCGTAGCGCCGGTATGACGGTGATGCTCGCTGAAGCTGAGCAGTTATTAGACATGATTATACTTTAGATTATCTGAAGACCACCGTAATTCTCATAAAAAAGGGGTGAAGACATGAAAATGGTCTTTTGCAGCAACTGCAAGGGCAGTCCCGAATCATTATTTTTAAGGCAATTGTTTGCCTCTGCTAACTTCAACCTTGAGAGCATGGATGTGAGTCGTGTAAGTCGGCTTAAGGCACGAACAAGTCATTTGTGGGTGTAAAAGGGGTCACGTTCTGTTTTTCACATTCTCATGAAAAATGGTACTTTGGAATGATTTTGTTTAATTTATTCAATTTTACCGAATGATAAAACACGAGCTTACACGCGTATCAAACATACGTACATAACATCTATTGAGAAGGAACGTTAGCTATCATTGAAAAAACAATTTTAAAAATTTTAAAAAGAAAAAAGAATTTCTATGTTGCAATATTATCTCCAAATTTGCCGAATCGTGTGCAAAATTTGCAGAGTTTTGGGGGAGATCACTGTGGCCTCCCATCGGGGCACCTCTGAAAGTGAAACGTCATCATTTCTTCATAAGCTTGACAGTTTAAATTTCGGAAACTCTTTTTTTTTTTCGTGTTTTTGAGTCAAGGAAATTTTGATTATTTTAGGGAGAGGGTTAGGCAGATTTCAAATCTGCCTAAGGGTGGCACGGAGCTAAATTCGGCCCTCTTAAGGACTTATAACTTTTGGTACCTTTCTTTTTTTCAAAGTAACAAATTACACATAAAAAATATCTCAATGTTAAACACATTTTATAAATTCACTTAGTTCTTTTATGTAAAATAAACTTTAGTATAAGAAATTGAAGCAAAATGGGTAAGGGCGGCAGCATCAAGTTATTGCCTGGCCTCGAAAATTGGTACTGGGGCGAAGGGGCAGCTTAAAACCACCATCTTGTTGTACCTTGACTTGCCTGTCCCTAACGTAAATCCTGGATATACTAATGACACTGAGCAAGTATTAAAAAAAATAATGTCGTTGAGGGGGATAGGGAGGGGAGAGCTAGTGTTAACTCTAAATCATCTGAATTGAAATATTGTTAGATTGTTGGTCCACCTTGCCTCCGAAATTTTACAATGTGGCTCTTGAGCAAAAAAGGTTGGAGACCCCTGTTTTAATCAATACTATAATCTTAACTGATTAATTTTCAAATGCTGTAAAACACGCAACACAATTGTGGTAAATATGTTTACTGGTTGTTTTTATATTAGAAATTAATAATTGAAGTTTGAAAAAGTTTCTTTTAAGTTAGAAAATTTCAATGATACGTCACCATTGATTTCACACCTCTTATACTACATTACGGACCAGTTTTTAAACTAACTGTGCGCGAATTCTGTGGCCAGAAAGAGCATTAAATCACGATTTTAAATCAAAAGTTATTACTTCTTTCGCGCTCTCGAGATTGCCACTATTGTTGCCGGTGAGCGATATTCGTTAATTACTTTATTACAAATAGGAACGCTGTAAACCAGCGCAGCCATGAACAGATGCATTCATGCACGCAGAAAATCAAACCGGATTTAGAATTCCGAGTGACAAAAAACATGAAATCGTTTGAACTGATGCCTTTTTTTGAACACATTTCAAGCATTCAGCCGAAATCAGTTAATTATCTGTCATCGACTTTGCTGATACGTTTCAACAAATAAGCTTTTCGATGCTATACAAGGAAAATTGATTTTTGCATTTACTGGTTTCGTGTTCTTTCTCTCTCTCTAATGCGTGCGAAAATTTCGTGTTTTTTCTTTTTTTTCTCTCTCTTTCTAATTTTCATTTTTTTCGCATTCCTTACATTAAGTGTCGCGTGTGAAGGCAATTATTTTTCTCTGGAAGTAAACATAAGGAAAAAGTTTCTGCAAACTGATCTTGAGTGTTAAACTCCTGACCTGTGCAGCGACCATAGTTTGGCACTCAATTAGTTTCCCTTCTATGTTTTCAAAATAATTTTGTAATCTTAGAAATGTTGAAGGAACGATATCCCTTTTTCAAACATTTATACTTAACTTTTTACAATTATATACTTTAGTAAAAAAATGTAACTGAAGCCTTGATCAGAAAAAATTGTTAAAATGCTCTCCCTAGAAAGAGGGCGGAATGGCTTCCCCTGATGTAGTACTGCATCCAACGATACCAGTATAGACATGGTAAATATTACCAGTCCGGAGAAGATAGGGTTACAAACACACGAGACAGAAATTCCTACACTTAAAATATGCATAAGATGTAGTGCACATCATGCTAACGATATGGGTAGTTCCATCCTTCTAATCTTTCTAAAAGCATTTTTAAAATAAAGAAATTTGGACGTTTTATTTGGAAAATAAAACGTCTCACTATCAACACTGAATTCAACACAAATCAGATGCCACTTAAAGTTATCAGAATACTAATGGAATGTTCCCACCAAACTACTCCGAAATATTTGTTCGGTAGAAAGAAAGAGGGTTTTTGAAACGTGTCGTTTCGGTTAAATGAGTATCTTAAACAAATTACCAAACAGCAAGAAGTTCTAATGCCCATATCTATATCAGTTTAATTAAACCTCTTCGACTTTCTCTTTCCCTGAAAAGCTGTTTCTGTAACTGCTCCATAAAACTTTCATATCTAAAAACAGTTCTTGAGCTACGAGATAATATTTCACAAGACAAGCATCAAAATACTAAATTAAAAAATACCCGAAAATTTTAACAAATTTTCCAAGAAAGTAAAATCGATTGGAATGCAAATTCCATGAAATTGTTATTTCTTCTTTATTATCTCTTTATTATTCTAAATTTATGATTTTATAAATCTGAGATTTATGCCATTTAATACGGCAGTTTCTAACAAAGACAAGTCCTACATTTCAAATTCTTCCCGTGGGAGGCAAAGGGTGATTGATACTGGACTGATGATTGAATACTGGACCAAAAATGTAATACCGGAATTCGGAGTTTTTTTTAACGTAAGACCGGTTTGCCGGTATTCGAAATTTCCCAAAATAGGATTAAATCATACTTGTTACGTTATCATGTTTCATAATTTTATGTAAAAAGTTTGTTAGTTATGGAAATTTAATATGAACAAATATAAAATGAAAGAACAAATGTTATAATAAAAAAAATAAGAAGAAACATAATGCATCTATTCAATTGTCACTAAACCTAGCTATCGTTTTAGAGCTAAAATTCCCTGCAATAGAAAGTACTTATTCTGAAGTCACGCTATTCAGTGGTACTGCTAATAATGCGCAATACACTTCATCTGATAGCGAAATCTTTTATCTTCAAGTAATTCATTCTCTTACGTGCCAGTTTTGAATTATAATTTTTATGTTTCTTTGCATTGTATGTATGCGTAGTTATTAGTTTTTTACTTTTTGTTAGTTGTAATTTCGCTTCGAGAGAGGATTCTTTTCCAATATTAACATCATCTTCATCGACTTGCTCTTGATTAGCATGGGTTATTTGTACTTACATTAATTTTTAATTTTTGGCTAACATTGGACTTTATAAAATTTGATCTTGTTAGCTATGTATTCGTTTTCGTTTCCTTTCAAGTTTCTTATAATGGTCATTCCATGTCAAATCAACCAAAAAAAAAATTATTTTCAAATTTACCATCTCAGATTTTCATGAAAATTTTAGGGATTATACTGTTTGACATTCTAAATTCAGATCTACTTTTAAAAAATCTATCTTTTTTGGTTAATGAGTTTTTAATTTTTTAAATGTGTAAAAACTCACTTTTTTTACCCATCTGTTGTGCTTAAAAATGCTACAATTTTAGTTCTATGGGGTCAATACAGTTGGTTAACAGCTCATTTTAAAGAGAATAGTATGAGCTTTAATTTGACATAAAACTTGCATATTTCTCTTGAATTTTTAATATTTATTTTAAATTTTAAAATTAAAAATTTTTTAAAGTTAGTGTTTTTTAAAAATTTTGAAAAAATATATGTTTTTTAATATGTTTTAATAAATACATCCTAAAAATTTCAGAGTGGGGACATGATGGGATCAGCAGTTATAGCAAATAATGCAATGGTGCTACTTAGCATTTTTGTTTAAAAATTAAAAAAGCAATAAATAAATAAAAAATACTTTTTTAAATGCACAAAACTATTTTTAACAATTTAAATTTATTTCAAAATATACATGTTTTAGTTTCTTTTAATAATATTATAAACATTTTGTAATAAAACTATGAATAGTTCAATTAATTAAAAAACCTTTAAATTTCAAAAAAATCTTAAATTTTGGTTATATTTTATTCCTTTGAAGTTCAGTAAACATAACTAGCACAGAAACTTCGAGGATGTAATTTTGAAATGTATTAACACAAAGTAGAATTCGATACATAAAAATACCTAAAGAAGCCTAGAGTGCCAAACCAGTTTGTTTGGCACTCTAGGCTTCTTTAAGAGGTTTTCCACCTCCAGCTCAGTCACTCCTATGCCGGGCTGATGAATGCTAATAAGCACGAAACTGCAGTCCTCGGCTGGAATTGACTGAGCTGGCGGTGTATTTTATGCAAATAGTTGAGTTCCTAAAACTTCAGTGATCTTAGTTAATTTTGTCTGGGGTACTTCTTTTCACTAAGACGAATTTTTTTATAGGAAATTCATCAATTACTCCAAGACTTTCATTTAAAATTTCAATAGCTTTAGACTTTTCTGGAGTTGAAATTTCAGTCTCATGATCTGTTTCACTCAGAGCTTCATCTGAACTTTCTTTATAATCTGAGGTAACTAAAGGTAATTTTTGTACAGCTTTGCGGCAAGTATCACATATTTTATAGCCTTCAATTACTTCCTTATGATGCTTTGATACATTATTACTCACAGTTCTTAATTTTTTCTTGTAATAATCATGTCTAGGCTTCTTAAATGGATTGCAGCAGTACAAAGAAATAATTTTTGAATTCCCTGCTTCAGTCATGTTTTTTTCTTTAAAGCTTGGTTAAAAGATCATTATTAAATTCCAATAAGCACTCTTGAAAATTTGCACAAAAATGTTTTTAAATAATCAACTTTTATAACTATTAAAATATGAGAACATCTATTGAAAAACAAACAATTAAGAAAAATTTTAAAAAGCACAATTATCAATACATCAAACACAACCTACTTTACTATTTGAAAGCCAGAATAAGAATGAACAGCTTCCTTCAGATATTGGACTTAATGCGTCACACACCTGTTTGAGCATGTTAGGGAGTGTTTCAACACGTGTGTAAACAAGCTGCTGCATGATCTGCCTGTTCTTTAAATGGTTTTAATGCATTTCATTTTCAATTTTTAATTGTATTTTAATTTATATCATAATTTTGAAATAAAATGTTGCCAAATGAGAAATTGCTTTGTTAAAAATAAAATTAAAAAATAATTTTAAAGAAAATTTAAAATAAAAGTAATTTTAAAAAGTAAGAGATTAATTTAAAAAATATGATTTTAAAAAAAGTAAAAGAAAATAATCTAAAGAAATGTCTAATAAAAAACATATATATATATATATATATATATATATATATATATATTACAAAAAAAGTGTCATTGCATTATTTGCTATAACTGCTGATCCCATCATGTCCCCGCTCTGAATTTTTTAGGATGTATTTATTAAAACATATTAAAAAACATATATTTTTTCAAAATTTTTAAAGGACACTAACTTTAAAAAAAATTAAATTTTAAATTTTAAAATTAAAAAAATATATTAAAAATTTAAGAGAAATATGCAAGTTGTATGTCAAATTAAAGCTCATGCAATTCGTTTAAAATGAGCTGTTAACCAACTGTATTAACTCCATAGAACTAAAATTGTAGCATTTGTAAGCACAACAGATGATTAAAAAAACGTGAGTTTTTACACATTTAAAAAATTAATAACTCATTAACTAAAAAAGATAGATTTTTTTTTAAAAGTAGATCTGAATTAAGAATGTCAAACAGTATAATCCCTGAAAGTTTCATGAAAATCTGAGATGGTCATTTTGAGTGATTGGTTGATTTGACATGGAATGACCCATAATAATGCAAAAATCTGAGAATGTGTTCCATTTCACTATGCCTTTCCTCCATGCAAATTTTCAAGGTACTATCTAATTGCCAAATATTATCTTTCCAAATATACAGCTAAATAGCGACACAGGATAGAAAACCAGTACCTCTGGCAACTAATGACTATTTGTTAACAGAACAGGTTTTTCATATTTAAATCATAATTAAAGTATTCCTGCAATTGGGTTGTTTCCGAAAATTTAAAAGTATTTTTTTCTGAAAGAGCATGCTTAAAAAATAGTATTTAATCTTTTTTTAAATAATTTGACAAAGTTTAATATTTTTTAACGATTATTTTAACCGGTGAGCAGATTGAAATTTATTTTTACGCTTATGCACGTGACATCACATGTGATGAAATGCCATTCACTGATGCCACTAGCGCACAGCGCAAATTATCATTTCCTGTCAACGTGGTTGGCTGCAAAGCGTAAGCATTTAGCGCGCAAAAAGTACATCACTTGTGATAAAGACCACGCCTCATTTCCAAAAATAATAACTGTTGTGGAAGAAAGTAGAAGAAATAAAAATGCAATTAATCACATCATCGTTGATGAAAATAGCATTCTGAATTCTTTCTACTACTTTTATTTCTTGGTATTCTATTATTCTGTGCTTCTGTTACCAAAGTTTTAAATCAATAGATTGATTGTGGTGCTATCTCATCATAAAATAAAATGCACATTTAAAATGACAGTAGGTATTTAATAATTTAAATTGAAAACTGTTTACTATTTTCTCTTAATACGGAAAACACCGATATTTTATGTCAGTTAGTACCGGTATTATGATATTGCAAATTAGCTAGTAATACCAGTAGTCGGTATACCGGTATTGCAACCCTCCCCGGTATAGAAAGTTGCTTCAACGCATCTTTCCATTTTAGCATAAGATGGAGAAAAATAATCGACTACCTTGACGATCCTCTTTCACTGCCTTTCTAACATTAAAACTATTTTCCTAATTCCTTAAACGGACTTTCCCCTTTCGAACGCCACGGGCTAAGCACGAATATATGACACATGCTATACTTTCGGTTATCTTTTTACATTGTTATCTTAAAAATTTTACATGAAACAACGAATTCCTTAAGTCCTTTTTTTACCCAGTTCAAAGTGTAATTAGACCCTTTTCCATCATTTGAAGGGCACGATTTTTTTGCACATCATGAGTAGCTGGCATTTTCGTACATGCACGCTTGATAGCAAAGCACGACTCCAGCTTAAATGTCCATTTTACCAAATGTGGGGTTTACTTCAGCCCTATTGTTGTAGCTTGATATGCAAGGTTTTACCACTACATTGCATTTCAGTTTCAAAAAAAAAAAAAAAAAAAAATTCAAAGACAATCATATCACGGAATAAGCTTAAGTAGACAGCATTCAACTGGAAATAAAAGTGAGATGAGTTTTGTATGAGTTTTTCTACTAGAGAAACGAAATAAGTTTTATGTGAATTTTTCCATCAGAATAATCTAGATGGGCGATATCAGATGTGAAAAAAATATATATTTTGTGCGCATGTGTGTGTTTTTGATAAAGCGGATCTGTAGTGTTTCTGCTTCCTCATTTCGTATTTCAATTCCCCCCTTCGCTACTAAGAAAATTTTCTCCGGTTTTACTATATCGATAGTAAAACGAGTGAAAGGCATTTACTCAACCGTTAGAGGGTCACAAAATTAGCAGTAGCATGTTGAAGTTTAGAGTGCAAAAAAAGAAAAAGCAGTACATTTTTTGAGCAATTACTTTGTTTTGCTAATATTAAGATTCTGCTGTCTAAATTAAATGAAAAAAAAAATATATGCTTTTGTTAATCTCTTAAATAGATTTTGAACTTAGGGGGCACATATGTCCTATAAAAATCCTTAAATAGTGAAACCCGCGCAATCTTCTTGCATAAGAAAAACTGAATTTACTGTATAGTTTTGCAAAGTAAACATTTACTCCACGTAAACGCTCTTCTAAACTCAAGAATTAATAACAAAGCTACTCTTATATGTATTTCTTATTACTTTATTTCCTTGAAGTTCGTGATTCAGGTGCGTTCTGATGTTCACCTGAAACCTGCATAACTTCAGGAGTCAATTCTACAAATAGTATTTCTAATCCGTAGATATATTCAATGCAGAAAATATCCGAATGCGAGAGGACACTTGTATAGTGCGCTAGATTTTTAACTTCATGAAAAATCAAGCTTTTCTCTAAAAGTTGTTGTTAATATGAAGCCTTAAATTTACCTATGGGCATTTTTAAAACAAAATATATAAACATTTAGGCGAACAACTAAATACAGTGAAACCTCCGAATAGCGGACAGTCAAGGGACTAGAAGTTTTGTCCGTTATTGGGAGGTGTCCGCTATTAGGAGGAACAACTTAATTTACCTTTTTCAAAATGGGCTGTTGTTCCCTTTGTAGAACACAATCGAAACAATTGCGAAAGGTTTGCTACATTTTACGTCAATTAATATGTTTTTTCTTAATAAAGGTATACTGACAGCACACACTTGTCTTAAAAAGCATTTAATCAATTAAAGTAATCAGTTAAAACAGTTTGACATCTCTTTTTTGCATTACAAGCTTGGTTCTCAATATAAATATTTAAATCATTTACCTTAGCAATTCCTTCAGTGTCCCCTTTGCTCAGGAAAAAGTTTTTCAATTCTTTACTGTAGTTGGGTGTTTTCCCATTTGGTCCGAAAATTCTCTAATAGTGCAAACTTTTTATGGTTAATTTATTTATTTTATCTCGAGTATCACTATTGCATGATTGACAGTTGGCAATATGACCTTGAATATGGGCAAATCTTTTTCATGTCAAAAATTAAACAACCCAACGAAACCACGGCGCCATAAAGCCGACTACTACCGGCGCCGGTCTGCTCAATTGCATCTCCCGAGAGCCCCAGTTAGAAAAAGCGCCCAGTTTCCTCTTTTTTATCTTAACTTTTGAATAGTTATTGTGTACAAATTTCATTAAAATCTCAAGAAAAACGACGTTGATTGTTAAACTGACATCAGTTTTCACTTATCTACCTCAATATTCTCAAAACTAGCCGTAACAAAATTATGACTTTTTTTTTTCTTTTTCATTTTTTGCTGTCCGCAAAAAGTACCATGTCTTTTCGGTTTTCGTTCCTTTTTTTTTCTGCCCCCAACTTTTAAGCTCCAATCGCTGCCTCTGCCCATTACCACCCTTTTAATTCCAAGAAACAGTGATAAGGAAATGACGGGAGGAGGGGATATCAGTTGTGGAGGATGAAAAGGCAAACAGTTACTAAGATATTGTGTGAAAAGAAAAAAAACCGGAAGTGCTACGATTGCAAGGGAAATTTTTTGTGAAATAACTGTCCGTTATTCGGAGTGTCCGTTATTCAGAGTGAATTACATGGAATGGCCTATATTGAGGGACTGGGACTTGCAAAAATGTCCGTTAATTAGAGGTGTCCGTTATTCGGGAGTGTCCGTTAAGAAAGGTTTCACTGTATTACATGAAGCTTAGAGAAATAAGTATGAAACACATATAATAGAATGAAAAATAGACAATATATATATATATATATATATATATATATATATATAAGTTTGTCTTGCATTATCCATTCTTAACGAAATGTTCTAGTTGGAAAAATCAATCTCCGTAAACTGAGTAGCTCCACTGAAAAATCAATAGCTAAGAGTCGGTCTTTTTTAATTCATGCGAAACATTAGGATTACCCTAAGTCAGATTTATGTTCAAAATTTCCCTATAGTTCATATTATTTTTCATTAATTGAAATTTAGGTGAAAATAAATGAGCTCATTTCATGTCATTTCTCACTTGTAGAAATGATACCACTCTATTCGATAAGATATGACTTGTCGTTTTAAAAACAAGCTGCCACCGCAGGAAAAAGCACCTGCCGTAAAAGAAAAAAAAAAGACAATCCTTAAAAGTGCTAGACACTTTTTTTTTCTGCCCCAAAATGACATTATCAGTTAATGACTCGACTTGTAAAAATCTGTGAAGTACAAATCGTGCGTCGAATCTCTTAATGAGGTCTTCGTTATTTCTAATGCTAGAGATGGCAACACGGCGAGTTCACCGGAAGTCAGGCCAGATATTTTTGTCCTTTTTAAAGAAACCAGCTTGGAAAATCTAGTGATGCCTCTTTTCTGTGGCACTGAAACCGGTTGTTCATATCAGTTTATTTCATTTCTGATCCTTCAAATAAAACTAACACGAATTCAAAGCCTTTAATCGCTATATACCGTATTAAAAACCGTCATTTTCATATAAGGATGTCGGTGATCCTAAATATAGCGTTATTTGTGTATCGGATTGTAAATCAAGGTTTTATAATAGTAGGAGATTGACCGAAAGTTTCCTTGTTTAGGTTGCACTGGCTTTTTTTTTTTTTTGTCTATTAAATGTTTTTTTTATAAGTTAGAAACTTGTTTTTGCTTTAAGCCGCTATTATTTTAATCGTTTCATTTAACCTTTAATGTAAAAAAAAAGGTTTGCGTGCTTTCATTAAGACTGTATGGCTCATTTTCAGCTAGCGTTGGGATAAGATAAGAAGCAAGAAGATAAATATTGTCAACAAGAAATAATTCTTGTGGGATTTTCCAGTTAGAAATGTTTTTGTAACTTAAGCTCTTTAGTTATTTTTTGTGACATTATGTAGTTTGATTTACGTAACTTAAAACATGCAGTAATTATTGAAGATTTTTATTTGTTCTTGAGGTCATGCTATGTACATCTCAAGAGTGTTAGTCTACAGCAAAATATTATTTAGTATAGCGGTCCGACAAATCCCGAGAGCCAGGTTGCTCGAGTGACTAAACAAATACCTAACAAACAACTTTTTTTTTTCAGAACAGCAATCTTTCAGAAGCCATGTTGCTCTGAATTTGTTATATGTACTCTAAAAAGTAATTTGGTTCTTCATTTTTTTTTCTGGCTCCTAAAAATGTATAATGTTTGTCAGACTCTGGTTATTATTATTTCTGTGAAGTTGCTATCACAGTTGAAAGGAAAAATTAAAAAAAATCCCTAATAATTGCGGTTTATTAAGTGTAGCATTATAATTTATAAGACCATAATTTTTTATGAGAGTATTCAAGAGTAAATGTCGATGTGGGGTTTAGTGGAGCAGAGCTTAACATTCATCATAAGTTTAGCGCGGCATGTCGTATTCATAAAATAGCAGCAATAGTGTTAAAAATGAGACTTCAAGCACATTAAAAAAACACTTATGCTACCGAACAACATTTATAAGATCCATTTTACTATTTTAGCATTATTTTTTTAACATTAAATGTATTTTGAATACTAATTGCTTCTCCCACTAAAACAGCTTCGAAGCTTGAAGATCTAATCTGTTTTATGCAAAAACAGATTAGATCAGGCTTAAGCATCACAAAACGTAGCAACAAATGCAAAGGATCTGCTGAAATCTATTGCGCAACTTTTTTTTTTCCTTTTAAGCAAAAAGCGCCAATGTTTCAGATTATTTCTCTTCTTGATACGCTTTTCTATTACCGAAATGTTCACAGAAAAAAAAAATCTATTATAATTTTTCATTTTGCTCTCCTAGATTCATACTAAGTAGCTTTTATTCTTTGTGCCTGGAATCCACCGTAGTTTCTGACCTACATTCTCCAAAGGAGAAAATAAAGAACCCAACCAAGAAAATATTCCTTTATTCCTTTGTGTTCATAGTGGACTGTTAAATTTAATCTCCATATTTTTGGTAGAAATATTGAATAGATGGAGTATCTCATAAATATTTAGCACGCATTATTCGTAATTTTTATGATATTTTGCATTCCGCTATGTTCGGAAAAAATGCTTTCAATGTATCAGAATATTTTTTTTCCTATTTGTAACTGGCTAAAATACAAAACATGACAGAAAAACTCTTGATATTTAACGTTTTTAAAATATCATTGAAAAATCAGAAAAAAAAAAATCAATCATTGTTTATCAAAACAGTTCAAAATGAAAATTGATAATTTTGTGAGCATCATAGTACAAAATAGAACATTTCAGTTTTCCGTAGTTGTTTGAAGTACACACAAGTGGTTTTCTTAAGTAGTGTTATCAGCTATTGCTTTCATGTTTTAACAAATTTCTTTAAAAGAGATATCTTACTTCTAGAAGTTATTTTGTAAAAAAAAAAAAAAAAAATATATTTTATTGTCATGCATTTTAAATTGATTAGCCATTTAGAAATCTGTAAATGTTATTTATAAAGCATAAAATAAGCTGGCTATAAAACTTAAATGGTGGTGTAGTTTTCGGGTCATGTATAGTTAAATTGATGATTTTGCCACGACCAAAATATTTAAATTACCTTTTATGCATGAAAACAAGAGATATCGTTCAGTTTATGTAAGTAAAAACTCATTTTTATGAGCAGAACTGTGGCAAGCATGGTTTTAAGAATAGTTTTGAGAGCTAAAAGGCCAAATATCCTTTTGGTCTTATTTTTTCATTGAATATCATTAAAAACCGTTACTTCTAGCACTAAAAATACTACTTTGTTAGCAATCTTTGAAAAATAAAATTTCGAAACTACTATTTTAAATTATTTATTAAATTATTTTTATTTATTTTTTTATTACTTTTTTTTTGTAATCCATTTACTTTTCAATCTAATTTAATCGCATCTTTCGTCTTTTGTTATTATTTTTTACTTCATGAATTTTCATCTAATCTAAAAACGTTATTGTTCTGAACCAAATATATTGTGCTCAGAGAAAACGTTTTAAGCATAAAATAGTTGAGTCATTCCTCTAAAATCACTCGAATATATTGAACGACGTAAAATTCTTTGCAGGAAAGGTCAGAAATATTATCCTATACATCTCTTTCATTCCTTTTTCTTCAAAGACGCCAATAAGCGGCCTACATAATGGAATCAATTCTTCTGAAATAAACTACAATCTAAGTTAGTAAAGAGAAAAGGAGCATTCTAGTTTGAAACAATCTTTTTACACGCAGAGCCATTATGTAAATTTTTCTAGCTTATCGGCAATTGGCCATCGCAAAAGAGATTCACAAAACTGCCGTCCATCTCACTATCTGAAAGACAATTAGTGCTGGCAACGCAACTGTGACCCGTGGCATCTGACCCAAAGAGCCGCTGACCTGAAGCCAAAACAACCCATGTGGAACTGTCCGTGGGATACTACTAGTCACCAACCTTGGATGACCCTCACTCTCGTATCTATCCTATGCTCGAATTTTGATAAACGGAAAACAATGGAAAAATATAAACGGACTAGCTAATTTTTTATCTCACAAAAGAGTCCAAGTGATCTTATATTGACCATCCGACCTTGGTTTGTTTATGTTCATCCTTAAACAGTATATATCACTCGCGATTCAGTTCATGGTCACACGGACATAACGTCAGACAATTCCTCGTTCCAATGTTTTTTCTAGGTTCCATTCAATACGATCCAAAAATTACCGCACTTTGATGATGAAAAAATAGTGCTGGACTGAACAATACGAACGATAAAATATTCATGGCAGGTGAGTAGGTGAGTGTAGAGGGGTTTTTATCAGCGTCAGTAGAATAAGCATTTGTTTCAATTGTTTGCCACCGACATCGAAAATTTATGCTATGGATATCCACACAATCGGTTTAAAAATCTGTTATGCGTATTGCCTCTAAGATAAAATTCGTAACAAACAAGAAATAAAGGTTGTTTTTTTAATACTGGCATCTTATACGGTAAATGTGGTGAGAAAAAAAACCGAGATTAAAGTTGGATAAATTGTTTCAAAGCCAAAGCATAAAATATCGTCGAAGATCACTTTAAAAGATATCTATCTTGAATAATGGGAGAGAACTGAGAGAAATGGGAAGGTGCGAGGGATGGGGCAACTGCGTTTATGCCTAAAAACGATGAAAAATTGGCTTGTCCAACATTACTCTTCCTTGATTTAAGTCTTTTGTGTTCAGTGGAAAGCATAGAAATACTTTTTTTTTTTTTTTTTTACATTTTATTACGGCATACTGAACACTAATGGACTGAACTACAAACTAGATTTTTTTGTTTTTTGCTACGCTCAAGGGTCAATTATCTACGTTACGTTTTTTCAGGTATATCCATAAACTTATTTACAGATGTTATGCTTTGGTGTATAGAAAATGCTCCAAGTATTTGACGTTAAAATTAAAGACCACTCTTGTTGTGAATCATTGAGAAAACCAGTATGCGCTACAAATGCACACATTCTTATTTACGAGCTTGGAGGCCATAAACAAAATATCTCGTTAAGTAGACGATTCATAGTAATGACATTATTTTCAGTACAGCGTAGGTTCACTGTGCACTACTTTTGAAATTAAAAGGTAAACTATATGCAGATAAGAACGGAGGGGTAAGGGGGGGGGGCAACTGCTCCCTCACTTCTAAAAGTAAAGGGATTTTCCTCCCCTCACTTTTCAGAGTAAAAAATTAACAATCGATTTAAAAATGCTTTTTTTTTTTTTTTTACTGTGGATTGATTTATTTCACGAAAATAAAATTAAACATTCTAAATAAATAGACTCTCATGTTATTTCATGAAAACGAAAGTTTTAGTTGGGAGGGAGGGGGGAGGAGTATACGGTGGTCATCCGTCCCGAGTTTTGAGTCCACATTCTACGATTTATAGAGTTCATTGAATCAGTAATAATTCAATCCCAGTTTAAAAAAAAAAAAAAAAACGATTTAGGAGTGCTGCCCCCTAAACCGTCACACCTCTTTTGACCTCCCACGTTTTTGGTATAGCAGCCGCCTTGATAGCATGAACTGATTACCGTATTACCCCGCATTATCCGGCATGCCGGAAAAAAAGCGAGGTTGATCAGCATGCCAGGAAATTCAAATTTTCCGGAAAGCCGAAAAGTTCGAGGTTTATTTTGCAACAAAACAAAAGTTAATTTCCCCATTCAGTTCCAATCAGAAAGCAAACCACTGTAAGGAAAAATAAATAAATAAATCCCGAAAGTAACCATTTAAAAAAAAAGTGTATTGTATGTAATATGGGTTTTTTATTTATGGTACGTCATTATTAATGGATTTAATTCTATGACAATAAGGTAATCAATATAGAAGCAATCATCGTTACTGCGATGTGTTCATATTTTTTAAAAATAAACTATTTGAGGTTATTTTTAGAGAGGTAAGTTTAAATTTTATTTATTGAATAACTATAGTAAATTCTTTAGCACTGGTTTAGGGGCGGTAACTTACTGCTTAATTGTTTGCTTACTTAGTTTTAATTCAATTTTTATAAAACATTTCTTTCGTAAAAAATTTATTTCTTCTTAAAATAACAAAAGACATTGTTAGTAAATATTTCTACAAAATTAAACTGTTTATTAATTACTAATAAGATATGTATCGAACTTATATTCATTTTAAAGTTGAACATATATTTTTCATACTATTATTATTTTTTTTATCAAAGGCCTCGATTTTTCCGGCATGCCGGAAAGGACCAGGCAAATGTTATTGAAAATCTGGTGACCCCCGAATTTTGAGGCTACCGGATAATGCGGGGTAATACGGTATATATATATATATATATATATATATATATATATATATATATATATATATATATATATATATATATATATGTGTGTGTGTGTGATTACCAGTATCAAAGAGAATAGCACCTAGCTTTTCAGAAATGTTGTTAAACCAGCACATTTGTCTCACCATACAGCTACTACAGTTTTATTTTGCCCTACGGTTGAATGATTTCAACCTCAGATAGATAATTGCACCAATTTCAAATTAAACATAATTTACAATACTGTTAGTGGAGGAAACTTCTGTCTCCGAGATATTAGTACTCTTGAATTTTTTTGAACCCTAAATTATTTGCAGATAAAAGCTGAAACTAAATTTTTATGCCTTAAAATGAATCAATTAACCATCCTTTTTTTCTCAAACACTTACTTGCCCCACTTTTAAAATAAATGACTCATATACGCTGCCTACTTTGGCCCACATTTTGGAACTTTTCTCATTATTTTCTCAATTTTATAACTACTCATGTTCCCAAGCTGTGGAAACTTAATTTACACTTCTAAAGTCCTCTTAATTTCCTATTTAAAATCACTGTAGAACTAACTAGAGTTATAGAATGACGTATGTTCATATGAAAAACTATTTATTTGAAAGAAAAATACATTTTTTACAAGAAATTTGGGTCAGATATAATATAGAAAGGAAAATTAAAAATATTTTTAATATGTGTATGGGCATATCTAGTTATTGTCTCGGAAATTTCCAACGGAGAACAGCGCCCTGAAGGTTGACAGAGAAAGTTAAATCTTTTTCTCGATGTAGGCCAAAGAAGGACCCTAGGGCCAAAGTAGCCCGCGTTTATGGTACCTTTTTTGTTTTTCGTATTATGCATTTAGTTTAATTTCCTCGTGAAATTGTGTTGTAGATGCTTTTGTTTCGGGTATAATGTATGTCTTCAAAATATCTACATATTACTAGACTGCCTTTTGAAAATAAATCTTACTGTATATCCACTCAGCAACTGGTAAACCGCTGTCCTGGCTCAGACCGCAATCGATCAAGAATTGGACCGCCAAAGCTATTTCCAAAAAGTATGACTTGCACACAGAAAATACTTTTAAAATATTCTTTTGTCGATAATAATACTGACATGGACAAATAACCCCAGTATCTGCAACTGTGTTTTCGAGATATTTGAAGAAACGCGTTTTGGATTCAATACTAATAGTAGGGAAACGTCGGAATTAGACGCCTTTTTACACGCTTTTTATTCCAGAGGGAACCAAATAAGCAAGTATGTACCACAAAGCTAATTTACAGTAGATGACAAAATTTTTAAAGAAAAAAGACAATTGAAAAATTTGCAGTTACTGCTCTCTATCAGCCCGCCGCAGGAATACCTTTGAACTCCATCCTTAACATTTTTCTATTTTTTTAACTTTAAAAAGTGACTGATTTGAGCCATTTAGCTAGCTATTATATTTCCATGTTACTCCCGTTAATTTTTGAATACAAATACGCCTATATACTGCATTTAATATTTTATGAGTTAAAATTTAAAAATTTCAAGACATGTGTCCCCCCCCCCTACTTTGATAAAACAAATTACAAAAGTATTTTTACCCCACTTAAAATTACTGACTGACCCCTGATGTATGCAATACGATGCGCAAAATTTCCCCTTAATTAACTAAGGTATTCCCTTATTCACCAAGTCTGCTCACCTTAAACTGTGGCCTTTTTCTTCATAACACCAACTTGGTCAACTCAACTCGCCAAGCACGTAGATATATATGTCTTGATTTCCTATCCCCACGGCTAATCAACTTTGGCAGCAGCATTCTCAGCGTTAGCAAGCTATTACTGGTCGAATATTAATTCAAGTTTTGGGATAGCAGGTTTTGAGATCCCCTCTTTATGTGGCCCAAGTTGAATAAACAGCATGTGGTACTATTTGCAAGATCTGGTTTCGTGAAGATACTCGGCTTATTATTCGTAAATCACGTTGATGAAGGAAAAGTGGAACTTCTCACTTTCTTATTTCTATGATTGCATGGAAAGCAGCTGATATAAAGGTGTGTTAAGTTTAGCTCATACAAAAATTTTCTATGGTAGAATTATTTGGTAATACATTATTAAAATAATATTTTGGTTAATAATTTAATTAACTGAAATGGCTTTGAAGATAGATATAAATTGAAAATTAAAGGCAAAGTTAATGCGATTTTTCAAAACTCTGAATCATTTCATTTGACAAATGATGTTCTTTTAGAATAAGTGGGTTATTATATTTTGACAATTACATAATGCAATTTTTGTTTAAATTTAGAATCATGATCAAATAGTTTTGAATTGATTTTTTCTTTAGTAAAATACTCAGAGTAGTTGTAAAATAGTGAAGATGGATCAGTTTTTTGTAGGCTCTTCATGAATAGATGTAGGCTTGTCTTTTATTATATTTTGAATTTTTACTGCAATTCAACTTTATTTTAAGTCAAACATTGAAATGTGCAACTTGTTAACTGAACTTATTATTTCAAAAACCGATCAAACGCCAAGCTCTAAAATTTCGAGAAAGCATTTTTTAGGATCATATTAAAATTTTCGATAAGAGTTACAATGCTTTAAGCTTGAAAAGGAAAAAGAATGCACGTTTAGGTACACTTTTTTTCGGTAAAAGCTGTAGGTATCAGTTTTGAACAACTTAATATGATGATATATTTCCTTTTCTTTATAATTAGAAAATTTAGGTTTGAATGGATGCTGCAATAAACGATTCAATTCTGCTAAAGAAATTTTAATATTTCATCGAAGTAAAACAGTGTCATTATTCAAAGAGGGCTTTTTGGTCATGGAAATTGAAGTAGTATGTTATAAACTCTTAATTCATCAATTGATGGGCAGTCGAATAAGCATCATCAGTAGATGACATTTCAATTATAATCAATTTCATTTCAAGTTTCTGGCTTGATTCTCGTTCGATCTTACACATTATCAAATACACTAAAATATGAATAGTGCGAAACAAATTTCAAATTCCCAAAAGTTTATCGCATCACATACACTTAATTCTCTAAGATCCATAATTTTGTTATTATTGCACTCTATTTCGGTAGTGCTCACTTTTCAATGCTCTTACTTTGAACAAAAAATAACACAAACGGGGGGGGGGGGGGGTGACGAGTTTTAATACTATAAACTAGTTAATAGTTTTGAAAGTTGCATTTTTAAACGAAAATTTCGTTATTTTAAAATATTACTTGACTTCTTCTGAGCAGTTTATTCGTAACAGTTAAAAAAAAGCAAGCTGTAAGTTAAAAGCAACTTAAGAAAGCAGTGAACGGTTAAACTAAAATAAATGTGCATTTCCACGCTGAACGAAACTCAATGACAAAAAAATAGTCTGCATTTTTTACGAAATAATTAAAGGTTTAAAATGAAATCTTTGGTATACTTAGAGTTGCTAACTGCTAAGCAAAAATAGCGAAACTCCGCAGCTCCGCAAAAAAGTCATTTTGCTCCGCATTTCCCGGCCGAGCGTTTTCAAGCATAACATAGTGTTTATATGCTGTTTTTTATTTTTATGCCAGTGTTTAAAATGATTATCAAAGCTCAAAAACAATTTTAGGTCGGTGATTTTATTTATCTATTTTTTTTACTGAATTTTATGCAAAATGCCGAGCTGCTGCGCAAAATTTCAAAAGGCTCCTTAAAATGACCGCAGAAGCTCCTCAATTTGTTTCTCCGTGGTTGGCAAACCCGAACTACCAGCTTTAGCTCTGCACTATGATCTACGTTTTTCTTTTTATTACTAATTCGTTATCGGTAGAAGTTTTATTTTTTGTTATCTAGTTTTGACCTATATGGAATAACGCTTTGTGCTGAAAATATGAATAATCAGTGCAGTAACGCACTAGTTAATTTTTTTAACGAATTGTTCTTTACTTACGCTGATTATTCATTTTATTCTTAGATTTGACTTATTGATCAGACTTAGCTAGAATTCAAAGTTTAAAACTGAAATATTCAGTAAAACTTTCGTTCATTAGACTAAGCTATTTTGTTTTGCCTATATTCTGTAGTATTGAGGTTACAACTTTAATTAATTATCGTTTGAAATTTCCATAAATCGTGCGTCGTGTTCAAATTTCAATACTTCATACAGAGATATTTGTAACGTTTCAATAAGCGTATTTCAAGCGTTAAAAATCGGAAATACGTCTCAAAAATTTAGTCGAGCGGAGTTTCCCGCTTTGTGGTTTGAGAAAAGATTAAACGTCGTGGAAAATGAGAAGAAAAAATGCAATTAGCATTTTTTAAAACACACGCTTAGATTTTCTTTTTTAAATACACATTACCAAATATGCTAAAGGTTAAAAATCCAAAACAGTAGGTACATAACTCTTCCTGTCATCTTCCATTTTATCCATAGAAAGTTATTTTCTTATGGAATTAATCTCTATTAGGTATTTTAGTACTGTTTTCGTATATTCCCCTCCTCCAAAATGAATTTCAGTTCTCTAAAACGTGACATGATGTATTTCTATACCTTGGAAAAGACCTTAGCTACATCTCTGACTTCATATTAGCGACCAATTTTTCTATATCTGCTAACGACCAATGAAGATTGTTTGCAGTTTTCTACAGTCAGTAACGGAACTCATAACTCTAACCCTTTAATGACGCTTTAGCTCGAAATTTATTTTATAAACTATCGAATGCAAATAGTTTGTAAACTACATTTGCTCTCGTATTGAGGCATCAGAATTTTTGTATTTGCTCAAAAACAAATTATTGTTTAAAAGATAAACTGTTTTTTGTTTTTCGAAAATATCATAAATACACCTTTATTCGCATAGTGTCATAAGCTAAACTAAACTCAGTGGCACAACAACCCATGAGGGCCAAGATCTACTCAGCCCATCTCGTTTACGACACTAAAGGGGCCTGGGGTGCAAGGCAGATGTTCCGGTTAGGTGGTAAAGCAAACGTGAAGCCCTCATTGTTTGATTACCTAGTATGCTTGGTACTCTGCGTCAAGGTAGATATAGTGTCGTGCTTCTGCTTTTAAACTGAAGATCAAATGTCATTAATTATCCAAATATTTTTGATTTGAACAGTAAGTTTATCAAATTTTGGAAAACAGATTTTGCTTTGTAGCTCTTGTGGACCATATAAACTAGCAATAAAAGGTGGAAAGAGTGAAATCTTTTATTCTTGAAGCAAAGATTCTAAGTCACTTGATAGCATTTGAAATAAAGTATTGTAAGAAATCAGATCTATTTCATTAGATATACGCAAAACGTGTCGTCTCTTCGTCGTAGTTGAATCACGTGACTTGGGATCTTTGTATCAGCTTTTCTTAAGGCAATGATTGGACTTGCTTCCTTCAGTTACTAATTCCTGCTCTAAGATCTAAACATGTATCCCACCATTTTACACAAAATCAACTGAATCAATTTTCACAACACTTGAAATGCATGTTATTTTATGTTCACCATTTTACAGTTTTATCAAAAAAACAAAATCAGTTCTCTACAGCAAGCCTTATCGCCCGTATTAAGAGTTGAGCGTCGATTTATTTTATGAGCATTTTTCTTAAAAATACCCATGATTAAAAAGTTTTTTCATTTTTCAGAACGTAGCTGATGGATACCATTCGTCATCCAATTGAAGCTTCACTGACCAGAACTCGTGGAGCTATTATGGAGGACCGTTATCGGCGTCTCCACCACGAGCAAGCCATCCATCAATACTGGTCAAAACCCCCTACGCAGGCTGTGGCTCTCAATCGCTTCAAACGGCACTTGCCTGCTATTCCAAAAAGAAAAGGCAAAGACTCCGCCAAAAAGTCTGATAATTTCGATGTCGCTACGTATGCTAAGCATTATAAGGACAAGTATGGATCAGTCTCAGCTCATTCCACAAGTGCTATTTATGGGGCTCTACGAGTACCCCATTACCATGCTGTTTATGGCGTTTCTGACATGTGGTACGCATCGGTGAGAAGTCTCAATAGAGGGTGTCATCGGGATGTTGTATACTCTGCTGAAGCTTATGAATGGCGGGAAACCTTGTATGAAGATGTTCCTAAAGAAGGTATGAATGCTTTTCTTGAGTTCGTTGATACTTTCAAGAGGACAATGGCATTTCTATCTTTATTTCATTAAAAGGAAAAGTTTTCCCTTTCTTCTTTTTTAATTTTTCAGATTTCTATCACGATGTAATAATCTAAGTACTTAATCTCCAAAACGATATGCTAATCTGAAGTTTGTGTGCCGGTTTATTCGTGTAGATCAAACTGCATTAAAGATAGGTTAAAGACTATTAGACATTTCTACTTGCGTGAAATGGCTAAAAATATTCATGCGCTTTAAAAAAAAATGTTTATTCTCTCTTTTTCGAAGAAATAGTATTTGTTTGTGGCTAATTTTGTAGTTACACAGTCATCTGAAAAGAATGTTCAAAACTGATCGTATTGTTTAGCTTTCACTCGTTTATTGATCAAAACCAACACCGAGATTCCCTTTTTTTTCCCTTTTCAATTTCTTATTCTATAAAGTAAAACGTGTTTTAAAACAGAAGATGTTTCGTCAAAACTCAAAAAATAATGACACTTCTTTTTAATCTTATTTATTATTTCTAGAATGTTTGTTTCAATCGCTGCGCGAAATCTTCCTTATTCCTTAATCAAATTCTATGTTTTACGAATAATTTCAAAGCGTATCATGCTGGTTAATGACAAAACATAGACCCATGGTCTTTTTTTTTTTTTGGCAAAAAACTTTTTTGCTGTTTTTTATTACATTGCTTCAATGAATAGCATTCGAAAACGAAAGCGAAATTGCTCAATTGGTTGGAGTGTCATGCTGATAATCAGAATGGCTCCAGTTCGAATCTGTGCCAATAAATATATCTTCTTTTCTTTCGTCGGAGACTCTCATAGGCAGAATTGTATTTGCCACACCCCATTTTTTCACATGCACAATTACTGCTTTTTCACGAGTCACTCAGTCAGACTTTATATTTATGTTTGCATTGAAAATACGTACAACCAAAAAGTGAGCGATGATCACATTATCACAGCATTGTATTTAACGAGGTTTTGTTGCTGATGTCTTCAAATTACCTGCCTTCTTTTGTGCGTTTCCTTTTTCCCGTTTACTTTAATACGTTTACTTTATTCGATTCTTCTTCGTAATGTTCTTTCTTTGAAATTTTTAAAGATTGAAATGCCACATGAAACGATTTGAAGCACAGTGTGGAGTTCCACACGGGTCGGCTAGTTATACATTTAAAAGCTGTTGTGTTTGCTCGGTTCACTTTGAAAAGGCACGAACAACTGCTTTCGTAGACAGTTCTCTATTTGAGTAAAAAATCGGTGAATAAATTGCCCTTTACTAACTTTTACTCAGTGTATCATTGTGTACGATCCTGGAGCTCGTAGCAGGTGGAATTAATTGAAATATATTTTGCATAAAAGGCATATTTTGTTTTCAGAAAATTGTTTTAATGGTGAAAAAGGTATGTTTGAAATTATTTGCGACCTAAGTTACCTAAAGTAGAGATTTAGCTGATAGAAATGAAATATGCTCGTTTAGTTCTGAATCAGTTATCTTGTTTTCATTTGTGGTCGTTTTGGGGCTGTTCATTTAGACGTTTTTACTTTTCACTTGTTGTTGGCTAATCCTTTGTTTTTATTAGTTCGTCTATGCATTGCTCTTTTGTGTTGATTTTGTCGAATACCGGTTTATAGATAGCTCATTCTTTTACACCCGAGAAGAAGATTTCTTAAAGCCTCAAAAAAAGTATATTCAGTTTTTTTTAAGTATGTTGGAAGATTTTTTATACATGTATACGTTGGCTTTGAGATTCTTAGCTTTTCTCATAAGATTATTTAATTTTGCTTGCGCACTTGAAATGTCACATTGGAAGCCAATCTTTTCTACCTAAATTTTAGGGAAAGGTTGAATCAGGATTTCATGCAACGATATTTTTAAGAGAATCTTTAAGCAATTCTATGCGTAGGTCCAAAAGAAACAGGAGGATTTAAGTACAGTGTTTAAAATTCTAAGGGGGATAATTTCGGTAGCGAAATTCCCAGATCTTTAAACATCGCCCATACATTCGAAGACCACTTTTAAATGCGTGTTTAATCGTTCAACTCTAAAAGTTTACGTACCAAATATTTCTAGCTCTACAAGTTTCAATAATTTAATATTTATTATGAATTATTCTCAACATCTAGCATTTTGTTGTAAGCAATGTGACTAGAAATGCAGGATAAATAAACTAAGGTATTTCTTAAAGAATACCATCACACATTTGTAAATGAACTCTTCCAATTTCCAATTCCATTTTTGTGCAATTGTTTTTTATCATGAGCTATACTGAATTTTTCGTAGTTAACTAATGGACGAAACATGTCTGTTAACAAATGAAAGGCTCGGGGCTAGAATGTGATAAGCCACATGATACGAATTTTCAGTAGGTCAATTTTCACCTCATAAAAAAATATTTGTAGTCGTTTTAAATGTATCATTCATTCAATATTCTGCAATACTAAAACCAGATCTGTTTTTTTCCGAATGACATAATCCATTGTCATGATTATTTCAATTTTAGTTATGAGAAACAAAATTTTGATCGAAAAGTCACTCCTTGTGGCTTGTCACATTTCTGCCCCAAGCCCTTCAAATGTAAAAGCTTTTTTGTCGACTCTTCATTGAATCACTCGTGTGATACTGACTTTTAAAACACTGACTCTCCTGAATCATGTAGATGAAGAAAAATAGGAAGCATTACAAGGTCAATGCATTTTATTAATCTTTACTTTGAATAGATTTATAATGCCAAAAGTTAAACATATGATCTTTTTTTTTATAGTTCTTGATTATAATTTAAAACCCAGATTGCATTGCTTCAACATTCACAAGTCAAACTTCCTGCAGTTCTTCTGTGCATAAGATTCAACAGTCCATTGATTTACTTAAAGCATGTAATGTATTTAATGTAAAAAGTCAGTAAACCTGAGCATGTTACGCTTTGTTCACTCGTTTATGCCTCATTTAATGACATTTTATTCATCAAGTATGGCTAGTAGCTTAGCAAAAATAGCAAAAATTAGGCACGTTTTCGCTTTCATCAAATATTTAACCGAAAAATGATGTATTCGTATGTTATGATATACTTCCTTTTAACGGATAAGTAGTAAACTAGTTGACTGTGTTGCTTTAATTATTATCTGGGGATTAATATGTCAAGTTGAATGGGGAATTCCTACGTTTCTGAAATGGATTCACTAGAATTTGTCCTGTTTCAAGGAAACTTCATGAAGAAAAGCGAAATTTCTAAATAGGTAAAAAAATCATTAGCTTTTAAAAAAAATTAAAAAAGAAAAGAAAGTACAAAATGTACGAAATAAGAAAGCAAATACAACACGTTTTACTCTTCACAAATACCGAAACTTCTTACTAGCTTTAAAAATACTTCGAATTGAACTCACTTTTTTTAGATACGTTGAAGAAAATTTCATAACGACGGCTATAAAACAAATGTTCTTCAAATGACATTTGACGGATTTTTACAATCGATTCAACGAGTGAAGAAAATGAAATTTGCAATAAAGAATAATTTAGAAGCAAATATTTCCAAACTCGAGGCCTTGGTACATTTCTTAAAACAGTGACTGTTTGACATTGATACAAAGTAAAAAAACTTCGTTTTTGGCGAAAAATTATGCTTTTTAAATGCATTAAATAAAAGTTGAAAACTAATTTTTGTATAAAATTACAGTCTGTTTATACATATTTAAATCAAATTTGGTAAAGTGGTATTTTATTAGGTAATTATCCAGCGTACGTAGCCTCTTATAAGTAGTATGCTTAAGTTATTACATTATGTAGGCTTATGCTAAGGCGTATATTTAATTAAAACCTTAGAATAACTATTTATTTATTTTTTATTTTCTATTTTATTTATTTATTTTTTATTTTTATTTATTTATTTATTTATTTTTTGTATTATGAATAATCATTTGAAATTGAAAAAGAATAGATTGAGCTTGTATCCATTGGATAAAATCACTATTACAGCTTTACTAAAAAATGTTAATCGGGACAAGAGACAGTATGAAATTTAAGCTAGGTTTCAGAGCTCCATGTTACATGAAACTAATCTACTGTATGAAAATTAAAAGTCAGTGCATACAAAAAATCTTTTTAAGTCAAAAATGTTTCTTGAATAAATCGCTTAAAGTAAATTGTTAATGGACTATGAAGTTAAAATTCCAGTAAAATACCTCAAAACAAAAACAACATGAACATTAGAAATAATTGACCTATTTAAAATGGGATTAAATTATCAATCACGGTTAATGACAGTTTTTTCAAGTTAAATTTTATCGATTAAAATCCGAATGATTTATTCATACTCGACTTCCCGAACCATATTTTAGATAAATTATGTAAAACTAACTTTATTTTAGGTTTAAATTATTTTAGCTGAAAATCAATAGTTCTATTTACATCTTTTCATCTAAAAACTTTTAATGATTTTGCTTTTGATTTAATGTTTTGTTTTGTAGCTTATGCTTTACCTCCGAGGGAAATGATGCCTCGTCTACCTTGTGGATGCATGGGACGAAGAAGACCTTCTAATGATGGGCCATCATCACGTGGAAAGTCTTCTCGACATCATCATCCTAGATGTAAAAACTGTACTTCAGCTTTACCTAAAAATGGATCTTCCAATGGTGTTCCCCCTAACGCTAAAAGAACCATGGTAGTTCCTGATAAACTGAAGCCTGCCGTAACTTCCGAGAACAGTGACAATAAGCCTGAAGCAACTAGCAGGATGTCTGGATATAGGAAATGTATTCCAGGAGCTTCCAAATATAGCTTAGCGTATAACAAAGGAGCATCCACCAAAGAGCCTGGTATGATATCCAGAAAATCTATTCTGGAATGTGACGTAACAGCGTATGATTTGATCAAAAAAGTGTCGAAGACGCCATCTGTTACTGAAATAGATGATAGTGATGTTGATGACAACCTCAGTGATAATGCAATTGCTAGAATGAATCAATCTAGGTTGCTCAAATTTCAAAGTAAATGCAAGATTTCTTCGCCTACGAGTGGAACGCCTCGTCAGATTGCGAATAAAAAACTTTCAGCTAAAGTTAAAAAGGCACAGAGCGAAAATTGTATTTATAGTGACTCTCATAGTGTTTTAGTAGGAGGACAACGCATTTTTACCGATAATCATCGTCCAAAATCACCGGATTTATTATTTAATCATGATTCATCAGAAATTGGACAACATTATGCTGAAGATTCAAATGGTGCTAGATGGAGAAGAATGTCAGCATCAGAAGAATCGGTATGTATACCGGATCCTGATTATGATTTTAGTGACGAAAGTGATGATGAAACTGTTATTAATGCTAGTTGTATGGATCCAAAGTTTACTTATTCTCCTCCTCCAATTCGAAAATCCTTTGATGATTTACGTCCTAACTTAGGGCAAAACTCTCGTGAACTTTCAAAATCTATGTCATCTTTACTCTCAGATGATACCTATGTTCCCAGTATTAATTTAAATAACTGTGATCGATCTTACACACCTGAAATAGCTGCAGAGCAATTTGACTGTGATAATGATTTGGTTGGAAGAGCAAACTTTTCCATATCCAATGGCTCCCATGAGAACTTGTATGACGACGAAGATGATTATTCACCTTCAACTTCAAATGGAAAGCAAATGCAGAGCTTAAAGCAAGAAACTAAATATGAATCTTCCAGTGACTGTAGTAGTAGTGGGGGTACATTGTCTTCGGATTATCCAACGTGGACTTCTTCGTCTTCTAACGAGCTAAAATCAATTTTGAAGAAGAAAAAACGACGCGAAAGTGCAATTTTTGAGCTGGAGGATACAAACCGTGTAGAACGTGAAAAATTGGACGCTAAGGAGGCTCAACGAAAGAAACAAGTTCAATTTCGTCCAGGATGGGAGAAATCTATACGTACTGATAGTCTTGGTGACGATGCTTATGATAGTGATACGCGTGATATTGATGAGAATACGAATTATACGGATTCTAATAATAGTACTGTGATAAATGATACTTATGAAACAATTGCTGAAGCATCGAACGATAGAAATTGCTCAACTGAGTCCCAAGACATTTTGAAGACTAATGGTAAGGGAAATTTTGCTTTATCTCTTGTGGTTTACAGCGTAATGAACTTTTTATTTAAAAAATATTGGGGCTTCGAGTTTATTTCATAGTTTTTTAAGTCAACCACTGGTAGATATGATTCTCGGCGATGATTTATTTAGTCGTTATATGAACCAGAGTATTATATTTCTTGTTAATATGTATTACATGATTCAATTATTATTAATATACTAGAAAATCGCCCGTCAAGGTATGACGGGTAAAATTTGCTTTAACATTTGAACGAAGCAATTGCCTGTTGGTGATATTTCGATAGTTGACATTTCAACCCTAACTCCAGTGGAGTAACCATAAACTCCAGTAGATAGCGTTCATTGTTGACCTCTTTTTTTCGTTTCTTCATTCTCATAAAATAATTTAGAACAGTTGACAGTAGACGAATAGAACAGTTAAAGTAACGGATCCAGTTCAGTCTCGCCCAAATAAAGCGTTTCCCTGCATGTCAAAAATTACCAAAAAATATGATCAAATTATCGTGCCGTGGCGCGAGTTTTATTGTTGATGACGTCTTTAGCGTTACTCGAACATTTGCTATTATATATATGAGGATGTCTTTACAGTATTTTGTGTAGCATTTAGTAAAGAAATAACTAAAAAGCTCACCTCCTTTACTAGTAATTGCGTAGAAAAATAATACGAATTTTTAGCATAAAGTTAAGATATTAAATCTAACAATGTACAAAAAGCTAACAATGTACAAAAAGAGGGGGGTTTCCGAGATTTTTAGCTTGGTATTAGCAAAGAATATTTTTCTGATAGGAGATAGAAGCCCAAAACCAAGTCTACAACAACCACGGTACTCAAAGAAAATGACAACCCTAAGTGCACAAAACCGTATACCATTAATGATACTTCGTCCGCAGCATTTTATAGCGTTTGGCCCCCATTTTAGAGCACTGTGTTCTGCTTCATGGAGCTCCTGGTATGAAGAGCCATTGGAAATTCCAACATGGTGTCCTTTATCATATTCTAATGAAGATAAAAATCCCTGGGGGAAAAGCTGAGCAAAAACTGAGAGGACAGTCATGCTCACAGCGTGACTAGATTATTGAAATGGTTATGTTGCAGATTATAATTCCGATTAGCGTGCCGATTAAAGCGATAAGTCCCAACTCTTTTAACAACAAAATTAATATAAATAGGCACCTTTTCCTCCCATAGTTCATTCATAAATTAGGGTCTGTTGGGGTAAAAAGAAATAAGAGGTAAAGGGAAACAAATTTTATAACTACAATTGAGGCAGTGAAAAGCAAAAGGGATGTAAGTGCCAAAATTAAAAAATTAGGTATATATAATCAGTACAAATGGTAGGAGAACCTCACCTCTGTTTTAGAGCAAGAGATGGTACTTGTAAGTCTAGTGGATGCAGCTATACAGCATCATTTAGAAAAAATTTCAGTGAAAATCTACCTAGGAACAGAACTTTAAACGCGTTTTACTCGAAACATGAAAAAGTCCACTTGCACCCCTTTGCTTCTCACTGCTTCAATTATGGTAATTTTTTTTAACTTAATTGTTGGTGAGTGAAGACTGAAGACTAAGAAACATATCAAAGAAATTTTGAAAATTCTACGTGTTTACAACTAATTGTGTAGGCGTCTTCACTATTTGAAAATGACCCTGTACAAAAAGTTGGATTTTTTAAAGTTGTTAGTATATTATGCTTATGATTTTCTTTTAAAATATAACTATTTTATACTTTGAAATAGCGTCGTATATAAAATAATAAATACGTAATCAATAGCTGACAAATAAGCAAGAGCTGTAATAAATTGTACAGTTGATATTTTAATGGTTGGGCTGCATAATTCAAATACTAAACATGAAGATTTGTTACATTAGCTATGACATTTTGGACGTAAATGAAATAGTAGGGATATACTTGTCTTAATCAGGAACAAATATAATCTTCATTTTCCAGTTTAATAAGCAGAGTTACATAAATCAATATTGTAATTTTGGTAGTTTTGCAAATATAAAATATGAAGTTTTTAACGTTCCGAAATGAATACTTCTATTTCTCGTTTAGCAATGCACCAAAACGTTGTTGGGGAATGTGGGGCAAAGTGAAATAGATTCATGATAGTTAACTTACCTTTTTCAAAATGGACGAAGTGGACATTTGTTTGAAAATCACAGTACATAAGGAAAGAACAATGTATTTTATCAGAAAACTTGCATTGAAATATTGATTTTTGATTTTTTGGCAGTAAATTTGTACCTTCGAAAAAAGGAAAATGTTTCCCTTTTTTGTATGGGGCAAAGAGAAAATATGTTTTTCTGTGGTAATATTTTATATTTGCTTATTAAAAATATTTTTCATCGAACGAATAAATAAAGAAGCGAATGAATAAATGAATAAATAATGAAACAATAAACGAATAATGAAAAAATAATATGAGAAAAAATAAATGAGGGGATAAAATTTCTGTGAATAAATTAATAAATAAGTGAATTAAGAAATGAAGGGGTGTAAGGGTATTAATGAAGAAATATGTCAGTAATTTTATTATTAAATGAATGTATAAACAAGACGAACTTTTTCACTTTGCCGCACGTCTTTTATCAAACTTTGAAAATGAGTTATACTATTAGTTTCCTCGAGCTTTAGAGGTATTTATTTTTCAAATAGAATCAATCAACTATACGTATAAGAAAATAGTTAAAATATTGCTAGATAGGTGGCGCAGCAAACTAAAAATATTTTACCATTTGATTTTGCCCCACTATTTCACTTGTCCTCACATTTCCCTACTTCAACGTAAAAATTACTGATTCCAATGAGTAGTTCTATTAAATACAGAAATCTTTTTTTAAAAATAATGCAACACAACTTCTTTGCTTTCATGCATTCAGAGTGTGCAACAAATCATGATTTTCGAAGGAAATCAGTTTTTTCTTTTAATTTAAGTAAATTTTATTCAAAAGCTTTAGGCTATAAATTGTCATCTGCCAGTGAAAGTACATTGGTTATAATTGTCTTCAATCAACGAAAAGAACATATATTATAAATTATCATCAGTCACTGACAAATACATCGTGGCGCGGTCTTTCTTAGAAATTGCCGATTTAAACGAAGCAAAAAGGAAATCTCAAACAAGACCGACCTATTTTGCACGATTCTCTGAAATCCGTCCCATTCCTCAGCAAAGTCTATTTTCTGACAGCTGAATTTCGACACCAACGACACGGAAGAGAAAACTGATCTGATTGCGATTTAAGTTAGGCCATTTACTGGTCATGTAACTTATTCGTGTGACCCTTCAGCCCTAGCGTGTTACTGTAGGGCTCTCAAAACGGTCACTTTTTTTTCTCATGCTGCTCAAAAGCCGTTCTTATTGCTTGGAGGATTCATTATCTTGAAATAAGTGCAGGTGTCGAGCAATCAATCATCTGCTTTCAGTCAAGTGGTTCACAAACATGAATTTTTAATGTCACTTTGGCAAAACCGTTATTAACACTTTAAGGACGACACGGCCGATTTCGGGCGGGTCAGATGAACGTCCTTTGAGGATCACGGCCGGTAGAAGTATCTTCAGGGGGTGGATCGCATAAAAGGAAGGGACATAGTCGGGACCACCAGGGCGGGAAACTTTCGCGGGAGATCTTTATCAGCGATCCGCTAATGACCGCGGCGATTTTCTTTGAATTCACTCCTGCTTTCGCGATTTCTACAAAAGTCTTATGTTTTCTTTTATTTTTCTTCGGTAAAATGTTTCGCACAAACCTAAAACTCCCTTCTTCTTTTTTGTTTATGTACAATACAAGTACTATTCCCTATCACATACAAATCGGAAAGAATGGCGAAGGAGTAGAAGCGTTTAGTATCTTTGTTCGGGTCGGGATCAAATAAATGTTTTAGTTTAATTGCGTTTCCTATACTTTTATTATGGAGAGAGCTTTCTCCATACATGCTTGCGATGTTATATAATTTCGTGTCAATCTTTAATGTGATTAGCTGCAAAATTGTATGGTGGGAAACTTTAGTCGTCTTTTTTTTTTTTCCGCAATAGATTTGCTGTTTTGTCATTTCTATTCTTTAAAATTTTTGATAAACAAAACAATGCATTTCTTTTATTTACGAATAATGAAAGTCTTTAAAAGATTTTTTTTTTCCCGCTTCTGGAAAGCATTTCCGACCCTACATTGCTATATGATTTCGAGTAGTCAGGATTTAAAAGAAGTGAAACGTTTAACTGAAACACCTTGTGTACATACATACATACATACATACATATATATATATATATATATATATATATATATATATATATATATATATAAGCTAAAATCTCTGATCAAGTAACATACTGATGTCACCAATGATGAAACTCGCGATAAAATGAATACTTATGCCCCTTTTTGTTCGGTAGATTATAAATGATTAGCGGTAGGGCATTGTGTCATTATAGGAACTCCTTCGGTATTTTTTTACAACGGTAAAAAACTGTCCTAACATTAAGCCATAACAGCGTAATTTTGTAAAAAAAAAAAAAAAAAAAAAAAAAAAAAAAAAAAACCAGTTTTATAAGAGCGCGATTCCCAACCTTTGTATGCAGTAGAGTAAAGAAACGTTTTTACACTCTCTTGCAAAGTAGGGAAATTGACTTACGTTACTGTGAGCATCTTTCAGTTAGTTTAACACGTCAAATTTTAAGTTCAATGTCCCTGATAAAAAGGCAATTAGTCTCCGTCATACAATGACATGTTATTTTCTAATATATAATACGTACATTTGGATTATAGCAGCAGTGCCGGTAAATTAATACAAAAACGTCAGTCAGTTTTGTTTGAAAAGTGCTAATCTTTGATTTTGCAGATCTTCGGAATAAAAGATGGAGAAGAGCGGGAATAAAAAGTTTTAAAAACGTCCATGTGTATGTTTCTTTAGTATTTTGGATTAATATGCTAAAAAATACTCTACATTTGCTGCAGAATTTCAGTAATCGTGTGTGTGTGTGTGTGCATAGCATTCCTAAATAGTCCTAGTTAAAAGATTTTATTCATCTGCTAATGAAAACAAAGCTCTTTAATTTAAAAATAATACTTAATTATTAAAGATTGCGATTAGCAGCATTAAATAATGAATTAGCAAAAAAAGAGTAAGTATATAAGTAAATACTACATATTTCTCAAAATGAAAGTAAGACGAGAATGAAAATTGGACCGCAACCTTTGCGCGACTATTCAAATCTCTTTGATTGGAAGCGTCTTTTGTCTAATTTTGAATTTATTTTTAATGTCAATTACTGCACAACAAGAGCATAAAAATCTGTTCAACTAGTTCCTCCTAAAAAGGAAAATTCCTCATTTTAAAACTACAAAATAGTTTTTTAATCATATTAAAGTGGTGAAATTAAAAAAAAAAAAAAGAAAGAAAGAAAGAAAAGAAAGGAAGTGAAAAAAAAAAAAAACAGAAAAAGAAATTTCGCTGCAAGCTCTGCCCATTCTTGAGCAAAGCGTCGGATGAGATAAGCAATCTTGCCATAAGGGGAATTCTCTTCCCTCCCAATTAGCTCACAATAGAGGAGCACAGCTTTTCCCGCGTAAAACCGAATGGCTTTTCTACTTCGGAAGAGTCGATTTTGAGATGCTGTTCCGAAAGTGACCTCCGTCTTTAGGGGTAAGATCAGTGGATGAGCCATCGTCCTTAAAGAGTTAAAATCTGATTGGGATCACTGCGGATCTACTTCATATTCCTAGGACACAGTTTCGATGTAGTAAAAAAGTTTCAATGGTGGCCCAAATGGTAGGTGGAATCCCTGAAGCAAGTCAAGCGAAAATAACCCTTTTTATGAAGCAAAAGGTAACGTAATTTAAAAGTGATTAGAGGGAGTTCTATAGATTACAAATGAGTTCGGAATGCTTTTCGTCCTGTTTTTCTAAGAAATGGCCACTTCTTAAGCAAAAGAGATTTAAAACTTTCTTTTCCTGAACTGCTTTAGGGTCATGTTCCACACTCTCTTAACCCATTGCAATATAGTCGAGTAGAAATTAGAAGGCAATTTCATTTTAATAAATTTGTCATTTATCACACAAAAACCCCTGCAAAGACTCCTAATATGTTAGATTCTCTCTTCTTTGCTTAAATTTTTGAATTTTATGGAGAACATGGGCTCTACGTTTACACAACGCAATTCAATTTTGAAGATTTCCAGAAACATTAGGAAAATATTTTTTAGCTTCAGGAGATACGTCCATTACTAAGCCAAAAAATATTTAAATATTTTTTATGGAAATATTCAAAGTTTAATTGTATTGCATAGAAGTAGAGTTCATGTTCTTTATAAAGCTCATGCAATGAAACAAGAATACTAGTGGTCTTCGGTAAAGTGTTTTGTACCATGAAGGATGCCTAAATCCCCCAAGAGCAAGGGCACACCCCTACCCTAAATACCCCCCATAAAAAAGACCCCTTAAAACACCCTCCTAAAAATTTCAATAGCGCAATCTCCATCATGACCCGCCCCTTCTCTCCCCCTAGGTGGGCACTCCTGTGTACAACAATGATACGTCTGTTACCATGGAATTGCCCTAGTGGCAAATAATGCTTTATTTGAATTAATGTTTAAATGTCTGTAACTTGTGTAACTTGGTAAATCCATAAAATGTCTTGATGCTTTATCACTCTATGATTTTATACTTGTGAATCTCAGGATTGCGGAATATCTTATTAAACGAGTCGTACATTCTTTAAATAATCGGAAAATTTCAGCAAACTAATCAGCTCTTTCAAAAGGTGTACACTCATGACTTAATTTCATTAAAAAGTCATTAGTTTATTAATGTAAGTACCTCTTAGCTTCTTTAGATTATGTGGAATTGGAAAGTATTACAGTAAACCCTCATTGATCCGAATCTTATTAAACCAGACTTCATTTAATCCGAACAGCCATTTAGATGCAGTTACTATATAAACAAAAAGCGAGTTAGAGCAATGATGTATTACAAACTATGCTTAATTGTCTCTTATGTATTTTTATATTTCATTCTCTGAAATTCAAAATACAATTTTTACTGTGTATAGTAGAAGGTTTTGTACCTTGGCTCAATTTACAGATTATTTTGTCTAATCCGCACTTTCATTAATGTGGACGACCTGTATCCCCTATTAATCCGAATTAGCGAGGTTGTACGGTACTAGATAGTTTCGCAAATATTTTTCATATTTTGTTCTCTAAAAGATAGTGGTGCAATAAAAGCATGCCCATGAAATGAAAACATGCTTGTATTTACTTATGAAAGAATTGAATGAAATGGACAGGCTACGGCCTCTTAAAATACATGTATGTGTGAGTGAGATAGAGAGAAATGTTACTTTTTCAAATAATTAACAAAGAAATATTTGTACCAAAGGTGTATGTACTGTTTTCTTTTCTCCATAATTGAAGCCTGTAGCTTTGAATTAGAAGCTTTGGATCAATAGCAGCATCGACAAAATTTACGCATGTATTAGTTAGAAATCATCGTTTACTGATTTCTGGTAAAAAAAAAATCCCGGACGACCCGGGGATCCCGGGCATCCGAATTAATAAAACTACTGATTGAGCAAAATGATCTGTAAATTGAGCCAAACAAACTACTGTACACAGTAAAAATCGTAGCTTAAATTCAAGCGAATGAAATATAAAACTGCATCAGAGAAAATTACGAAACTACAAAATACGGTCTGAAAATATACATCACTACTCTAGCCCGCCTTTTTTATACAGTATGTACATCTAAATGGCTGTCTGGATTAAGCGAAGTCCGATTTAATAAGGTCCGAATCAATGAGGGCTTACTGTTACCCATAAAACAGATGCAAAATCCAGGATACATGTCATCACTTCTTTTTTTTCTTAAGTGTATTTAAACTAGTTAATAGTCTGCATTACAAAATTGTCTACCCATGCAAAAAATAAACAATGTGAACGTTTCGTAAGTTGGTAATTGTTGAATACATTTTATATTTCCAGACTCATATCGATGTGTCTCTAGTTCTGTCTTTCTTACTTTCTATGTGTCTTTCTTACTATGTCTTATATACTTATTTATTGTTACTGAATTTAAGTGTTAATCTGTCCTGTACACATCAGCACCTGACTTCAGTAAAAGCCTTCCTTACATTAAATCTGATTTAAAAGTTTAAAGCACCCATTAGAAATACTCGGTAATTCTTAACTTCAGTCGTTCATACTGAAATCAATAATCTAATTATTAAGAGATCACCTTAAAATGTGTCTTCAAATCAGCTCCTAAATCTTTCCTGAATTAGTTTAAGAAATATTTTAAAGGATTGTCTTTCGAGATTGAAGTTCCCTATCAGGAACTTGGACCCAATGTCTTTTGAGTTGATACTAGAACTAATGACTTAGAAGGGATAGATATTTTCGGACAAAGCGGGAGGTCGAGTAGTAATTCTTTTAATAGATTTGCCCCATCATTTGACTTTAATAACATTTTGTTTGCTTTCGCCGAGTACCTCATCTCATCCAAAATTCAATTATTGTATCAACTGTTTTTCATTTTTAATCCACGTAAAAATGAAAAATTTTGCGAAAAATCAAATATTTCCTTCGAATTCACGCTTTGCTATATATAAATGCGTCTTTTCCTTTTATAGAGAAAATAAAGATATAAACGAAATTGACTGAACGCATGAGTTAATGTAATTCCTAATGATTCTAATCTGGTCAGAAAAAAGAGAGTAATTTTATTTTGGTAACTAAAAACGCGAGCATGAAACTGTTAATTAACAAAAATTTACCAGCGATCATATTGCCATCGGAAATCGCTTGTTTTTGAAAGTCACGAAATGGTCAAGTACAGTTCCTTCGTCGTGACTTAAGTTACCGCATTGATCTTATTTTGCCCATTACGCGATGGGTCACACCTTTCTTTAAACAGCCTTTTTGTGATTCCATTGAGTTTAAACTTCCTCGGGTCGTTCTGATTAAGCAACAGAATTGGGCCAACTCGAGAAATGTAGATATCATGAAAGTAGCCATCCGAAACTAAACTTTGATATAAAATACACCTTCCGCCTCTAAAAACGTAACATCCGACAACATATTGGGATTGAAACTTTTATTACTAACTCACGATATAGGTTATCCTTTTAAAAATTATTGGAGGCAAACTTCAACCTACGCCGAGTGCATTCCAACACATCTTCAATTTTGGTTATAGACTCACCATTTTATTTTATTGTCAGGCAATGAATCTCCTTAAATAACGTCACATTGTAGTAGAAAAGATTCATTATCAATAAATAGCGTAATCTTAGTGCCTAATTTTAGAAATATATTATTAAGACCACTCAATACTATTAAGCCCTTGAATCAAAACGAATAGTACACTGTTAAAACTACAGGTTGCGATTGGCACCTTTCAAGGGTGTAAAGCTTGTTCACCAGCGACACCCTATTCGGTGCCGAAATATCACCCTTAAAATGGGTGAAAAACTGGCACCCTTAACCCCAGCGTGCACCGTAGGTGAAAAGTGGTAACCGTAGGTGAAAAGTAGTATGCCATCACCGTAGGTGATGGCATACTAGGAGTGAGAAATGGCACCCTTACTTTTCCCTATTGCAGGTTTTAATATTCAGTTCTTGCGGAAAGGGCGCTACCCCTCCCCCAATGGAAAATAGGTAGCCCCTCATGTGGTACAGGAAGGGGGAGGGTTTTTTTTTTGGGGGGGGGGGGTCAGGGGGCTGTTCCCCAATACAATATCTTAAAAAATCGATAGTTTTTAAAAAACATCCCCTTTTTTGACTGAAGCAGTCTGCGCTATGACCCACTCCGCCCCCCCCCCCATTTGGTACACCCCGCTGTTTTTAATCTTATTGGAATAGACTTTTTACTATCTAGATGGCCGATGGCTGTTCCCTATTGCAGTTACTTGCGGAAGGAGATGTTCCTCCTACATAGTAATTCTCCCCCCCTTCATGGGGGGTGGGGGGGGGCGATTCCCCCCCCCCCACACAAAAAAAGAAGTAATAAAAAAAACTAAATTTTTTCAAAAACCAACCTTAAATATTAAGTCTGCGCCACCCGCTCCAACTACCCCTCCCCCCCCCATCGCAAGCCACACTGCTTTTGTCCTTATTCGAATTAAATGCTTAAATTTTTTATCCAGATGGTCGATGCCAGTTCCCTATTGCAGAGTTACAGGGCGTAAGGGGATGCCCCCTAAATAGAAATTTTCCCTACTCAGGTGATGGGGGTGGGGGGTGGGGGCCCCCCTCCCTCCCCCCAAAAAAATATGAAAATTAAAAATTTTCAAAAACCAACCGTAAAAATCTGAAGTTTGCGCCACCCGTTCAACTATCCCCCCCCCCCCCCCCGTAGGCCACACTGCTTTTGGTCTTAATGGAACAAAAATAGCTTGAACGTTCTTTTATCCAGAGGGCCGATCGATGGCTGTTCCCTATTGCAGAGTCACTTGTAAAAGGAGATGTTCCCCTAAAATAGGATTAGGGGACCCCTCTTAGGTATTAGGGGGGGGGTCTGGGGCATCCCCCCCTCCTTCGGAAAAAAAACATAACTATCAAAAAACTAAAGTTTTTAAAGGAAAAACTTTAAAATTTTGAAGCTTGCGCCATGACCCGCTCCACCCCCCCCCCCCCCCCCCCCGTCGTAGGACCCACTGCTTTTGATCTTATTGCAATAAATTGCTTGAATTTCTTTTATTCAAAAGACCGATGCTTGTTCCATATTGCGTTTACTTTCGGGAAGGGGGTGCTTCTCTGAAAGTAAAAGTTAACCCCCTTAGGTAAAACGGGGGGTGGGGTGGTCAACCCCCCCCCCAAAAAAAAAGAAAATCACCATAAAAACTGAATTTTTTAAGAAATAAACCTTAAAAATTTGAAGTCTGCGCCATGATCCGCTCCATCACTCCCCCCCCCCCCGTAGGCCCTACTACCTTTTGGTCTTATTCAAATAATAAGCTTGATTTTTTTTTTAATCCAGAAGGTCGATGGCTTTTCCCTATATCAGTCACTTGTAGAAGATGTTCCCCCTAAAGTAGGATTTCACCCCCTCAGGTATTAGGGGGTCTAGGGCATACCCCCCCCCCCCCCGTCCTTAGAAAAAAAAATTAAAACCATCAAAAAACTAAAATTTTTAAAGGAAAAACTTTAAAATTTTGAAGCTTGTGCCATGATTCGCTGCAACCCCCCCCCCCGTAGGACCCACTGCTTTTGATCTTATTGCAATAAATTGCTTGAATTTCTTTTATCCAAAAGGCCGATGCCTGTTCCATATTGCATTTACTTTCGGGAAGGGGGTGCTTCCCTGAAAGTAAAAGTTAACCCCCTTAAGTAAAACGAGGGGGGTCAATTCCCCCCCCCCGAAAAAAGAAAGAAAATCACCACAAAAACTGAAATCTTATAAAAATTAAAATTTCTTAAAAACAAACCTTAAAAATATGAAGTCTGCGCCACTCGCTCAACTCATTAATGTGGTTTGACTGTAACAGGAAATTTCTTAATTGACTGTGATCAACCACTGGCACTACAGTATACTGAATTCCACTTAATGGTGGTCTGAAACAATTTTTACTCGTCTCGGTACAACAGACCACCAATGGTTCTGAATGCTAGTCAATGCATAAAAAATTTTATTGCAAATACAAGCCAAGGAGCAAATTTGTAAAAAGTTGCTAGTACAGAATGTGCTGTAAATAAAATTATACATATAAACAAAAAACAAGCAAGTGTTACAGATTTCTTCCAATAGCCCACTGGTAAAGAGTTGAGGGGGGGATGTTACACACACTCCTCCAAGTGAAACGATACCTCTGGGGGTGCTGGACCAGGGATTGCTCATTTTCTGGTCTGAATCAGAAAATCAGAGCTATCTTCAGGGTCACATCCAACTGGTTAAACTACAAATAGTGGCAGGTACAGATTCGATTCTTTACCCTAGAGCGACGAGTGGTAAAGAATCGAATTTTTAAACAATATGCTTAGATACTGTTTAAGGCTTTCACGGCCGGCGTCAATATGAGGAGATAACATTTCCGGGCTCATGATGGCTGCAGCAAAGCAAGCCAAAACGTCTGGAATTTCTACTCCAACTAGACCACGGCCAATAAGCCCGGAAATGTTATCTCCTCATAATATGCTTAGATTTTTAAGCCCTGCAGACCCTTATCTGATACAATATGTAAACTCTGAGTTCTACTGTGTTTTTTGAAAGCCATATCAATTTTTCAGATTTTAGAATATCTCTTACAGTAGAACTTCAATTATCCAAACTCCAACTTTCCGAATCACTTTCAGAATTTCTGAAACAAAAATACAGTAAAACCTGTAAAGTTGATCACCCTTGTAAGTTGACCGCCTTTTTTCAGGAACGTAATTAGCCTTTATCGTATAAATCAACCTCTATAATTTGACCATCTGTTTAAATTGATCAATAAAGTAGTGCACCGCAAGTGGTCAACTTACACAGGTTTCACTGTATAAGATAAATTTTAAAAGATTAGACTACCAATCTAATGTAGGCGCAGCATAAACGTTAATGGGATGATAAAAGTAAAATAAATTTTTAAAAAGATTAGACTACAAACCTAGTGTAGGTGCAGCACAAACATTATTGGGATGAAGAGTCAGTGTCATAGTGCAGAAGCTTCTAATGTACAGCACAAGTAAATATACTCAGCACACACACAAGTTAATGTGTTGACTTTCCTTTCAATTAATCAAAGACTTTTTCTCTAAAAATGTTCTTTTCTCCCCTTTTCAACACAAATATTGACTAATGAAAATCCAATCATCCGAATGGGGTTCAGTTTCAATTGAAACGGAAAATTGCAGTTCCACTGTATTGCCATTTCAATTAATATTTTTATGTTATTCTATTAAATTACAAACATATGTATTCTAAAAAAATATCATTCACATAAAAAATGTTAATTTAAATTCATTAATTGCTACACTCTTCATGGTTAAAGTTAATTTTCCAAACAACATATTTCTATACATTTTTTTTAGTCAATGTGTCGAGAAAACTTTTGTTCCATGAAAACAAGAAACAAGAAAGGCACAACAATGTGGCATTAAAATGTTGTACAACAACTTCATGTAGACACACATTAAAAATAAAACTCTTTTGCAATGCAATCAAGATGTGAACTTAAGGAGAGCAGGATTGTAAACAGCAAGTTTCCCCCTTTTTTATGCGTGCTTGTACCCCAAAAAAATTTTCCAGTCAAATTTGAACTTAAGTTTTTATTGGCAATATTTCAATAGAATTTCTTTATATTTTCTTCAGTTAGGCCTGAAAAGTCAATCATCACTTAAGCTTACAGTTTCTATAAAAGTGAAGTTCAACAATAATAACACTAAGTAAGGAAAAAAGATTTTAAATTTATTTTATAGAAACATTTTCCCACTATACCTTCTCTTACGTAATGCTAAAGACTTTGTAACTAATGAAAAAATATTTTTCACCACAGGGGGGGGGGGGTCACCTTTTGACCCTCCCCTGAATTCGCCCTTGGCCACTGGCAGTGTGGCGAGATCATGCGTAGGTGGTTGAACCGTTATTTGCTTTGAGAAAACCCTGTAGTCTGTCGTCATGTGAATATGAATGCTTGATAGACATAACTTCAAACTGCACCTTTAAATCTACCTTACAGATACTTCACTTGAAGGTCTGACTAAAAAAGAAATACCTTGGCAATTAGTTATTTCAGAACAATATTATTCTACAAACCATGTTATTATGAATTTCCTCACAAATTCTAAAAACAATTTGTCAGGAGTCCACCAATTTTCCTTGCCTCCAAAGATTTTACAATTTTTGTCAGTCTGTGCTTACCCATTTTTGGTTTTGGCTGGACACTAAAAAACCCCAGCTGTTGAAAACACAAAGCCTGTCCTTCCAACTGTCATAACTTATATATGCAAATCTGAATTTAACTTATGCAGTAACGAAAACTATATACTGAAGCTGTCTAAATGCTGATCCTAACATTCTACTCTAGATATCAACCATTAAACCCAATACATTAAAATTGCATCAGTTAAAACAACTTCACATTTCAATTTTGAATTCTAATCGTTTTGTTGTAACAATTGTTTTCTGTCTGTTCAACTTGATTTTTGTATTCCAGAATTTGTAAATAAAGTTAAGCATTATAAACTACCTTTTATTAAAAGTACTGTAGGATGGGATAACTTTGGAACATTTTTCAAAGTTTAACTGTTCCTATCTTTATTTTCAAAGAAAAAAGCTAAATAATCACAAATATGTCAATTGAGTATTCCTCTTACAAGATATGGCAAAAGAATAACTCTAGTTATAGTGATATTTTATTTAAAAAAATCTAAATTTGTCCTAATCTTACCCCATTGATTGGGATAACATTGGAACAGTGCTTTATCCCAATTCATAACAGTAGGAAACATGACTTCGAACCATTGTACCATAGGTGCCTGATCTACACTAGGAACAACAAAGGAAATGAGTTTATATCAATCCTAGAATATTATATATTAAATAGATAATTAAGAACAATGCATTCTAACTATTAAGTAAAAGATTACGATATTATTTTAAACTGCTATGAAATTAAAAAAAAGATAGTGTAACTAATACTATTTAAACACTTTATAAAGTTTAGTTTTTGTCAACCAAAGCCAAAATAAGGCTGTAAACTTATAGCCCTTTAACTTTGAAAATTTCTCAGTCCCAAAGTAACCTCGTGAAAAGATGAAAATTTACAATGTACAGGCTGTAAAACATAAACATAGTTATTATACCTTACAACATAACCAGTTATCATGATTGTCAGTTATGAAACCCTATATCCCCAGAAAAGAAACTAATCAGTTTATGCAGAATTTCTGATCAATAGAGACGTACCGAGCAGCACTTTGGCCGAGTAGTCAAGTACTTGGCCTTTCGCTACTCAGTCGAGTACCGAGTTCCAATTATATTTTAAGAAGAACCACGGACACACACGTGACAAATTGTGAACTCATTGGAATAGTAGTATAGACCTCCATATAAAAAAAAATAGTTTTTAAAACAAAATTCCAGCTGAAATTTAATTATGTATTATTTAAAAGATTTTGTTTGTGTCAATAATTTTACAAATAAGTTATTTTTTAAAGTAAAAATAAACAAATACATAAAAGGTAGGATTATCAAGTTGGAATTAAAACAAATTATATCAATCTATACTTCTAGTCAGACAAATGTAAATATTTTTTTAAAGCAAATGAAACAATGTTAAAAGTACAAATGTGCAGGAGCACTGCAGACACATTCTTCTGCATTACAAGGAACATCTTTTTCAGTGCATAAAATGTGAGCAAATGAACGTAAAAAAATCTGACTTTTGTCGGATGTCTTTAAATCCATAAGCTCACATTTTGTGCATTATAAAAAGCATTCTTTGAAATGCCAAAACACGTGTTTACAGTGTTCCTGCACATTTGTGATTTTAACATCGTTTTATTTTTTAAGAAAGGGTATTTTTATGCTTCTTATAAATAATTTTGTTAGTGGCAAAAATCCATTTAATAGTATAAAAATTTCATATTTTCTGTACTTGCCTTTTTGCCCCATTTTTAATATATAAGTTTCATTAATTTTGGGGCATTAAAATATAAGATTTACTCCATTGAGGCATAACAAACTTCATTATTCTCAGAATTTGAATTTGACTTGTAAATTTGAATTGTAAATGATTGCAGTATATTATTTATATGCTTGCACTTTTTTTATTAATTGTAACATCTGCGTTGAACATTATTCAATTTTTTACAACTACTCGGTATTGGCCAAGTACCTGATCAAAATTTGCTCGAGTACTGAGTACTCGGCAAATTGTCCGAGCAAGCCGAGTACCCAATAGTTACCGAATACTTGGTACGTCTCTACTGATAAACATAGCCAAGATTAGTTGTACTACATTAAGTTATTTTTGGAATAATTTATTTTATTTTTTATTTATTTTAAGTTAATAACTATGCTTTTAAGGAAATAAAATTAGGATTTTTGATGGAAGTGCATTTAAATTTCACATAAGACACAAATTAGATAAACTACTTCAAATTGAATGCTATATACCCCGACAGCCCGGTCATCACATACTGAGACTGTAGTTTCGTTCTTACTAGAACTCCTCAGTCAGGAATAGTGAATAACAGAGCTGGTTTCGGATGTCATCTCAATTCAGTTCCGACTTAGCCCTGGCTTAGGGGTAGTAACTTACTGCTAAACACCCATACTTTGTCTTCAACTCACAAGTGGAACCATACCATGCTGCGAACACTCGCTGGTGAATTCACTTTATCTACCAGTTTGTAGGCACTCTCAGCTTCAATTGAAATATCATCTGCCATCTGCTCAGTTATTCACCAATTCTGACCGAGGAGTTCTAAAAAGATCCAAACTGCAGTCTCAGGATGTGATCAGGCTGTTTGGTACATTACATCTTGTTCTGGGGCCTTAGCCTTGGCTTAGAAGCGGTATCTTACTGCAAAATATTTCAAATTGGCATAAAATAAAAATTAAATTTTTCAGATAAAAAAAATTAACCAGGTATTCAACTGAATATTTTTTTACTTAGTGCATCTCAATTAACATCAATAGAATATTACTGGACATTAGGGTTGGGCAATGCATCGCAAAAAACTGTTGTACATCCTACATCTTTAAATCAGATCAGAATTTTTCTCTAAACCAATTCATCAATATAGCACTGGCTACAAATCCTACCACCAATATTCAGAAACCATTCCACAATCGTTACCGTTTCAATATCTTAATTGTTTCAAAATTCTGTAGAAGCAGGGGCACCCTGATGGGAGGTTACTGTGACCTACAAAAATGCCCTTATTCCACAATTTTTTTTCAGATGATTCATAAAATTTAACAATTACTTTTTGAACTTACCTTTTAAAAAAATAATGAAGTTTAATGTCTCTTCTCATAAGATGAATTCATACTTATAGCTTATGCAGTACAATTCAGCAAATTAAAAAAATTTCCCAATTAAAAATTTAAGTTCTCTTATCTCTGCGTGGAAGTATCATAAGCGAACGAAGACCTTCACTTTTCCCAAAACTTGCAGGAAATGCAGTTTTTTAAGCTCTTGACAGAAAAAATATTGATGAACAAAGTTTATATATATCTTATAATCATTCAACAACAAAAGAAAAAAAAACGCTTAAAGTGTAAAATAGCTACTAAGATTGCATATACATATTTTGGTGTTTTGATGAACCCCTTTTTAAATGCTAAAAGACTGCTCACATCTTTTTGCATTAGGAAAATAGATTCATTGTAATACCAGAACACCTGTAATATTTATTGCTATCTTGTCCCTTTAAAAGTTTTTTTTTTTTTTTTGGCAACTTCCTGCTAGCGTTAGAATCTGTTTGTAGTATCTGGGATAATTTATATTTTTTCATCTGGAATATATTTTGTAAAATTTAAACAAGCAGTTTACAGTGAAATCTCGTTACAACGAACTTCAAGGGACCGTAAATTTTGCTCACTGTAACGGAATTTTCGCTGCAATTGAATTAGAGCAAAGTAATGGAAATGAAATATGCAGAAAATTTCCTTTGTTGAAACCGATATTTAGTTGTATTGGTATTTGTTGTGACAAGATTTCACTGTATCTTTTAAAAAAAAAATTTACATTGTGATGTATTGTGACATTGCCATGTAAGGTTGGCGATGCATCACGATGTAGAAATTTCTACATTGCTTAGTCCAACTGAATATAACAAAGTTATTGTACATCATTGCGGTAATTTTTAAGAAAATAATGTATGCAGAATTATAGAATAAATGAAAACTTACTTACAAATGTCAGGGCCCGCGCTAAAGATTCGCCACTGCGCCAAAAGTGATAAAATTGTAAATTCAACAAAAGAAGCCGATTTGCTAAAATTCTTGGCAAACGGAAAATTTTCGGAAATTTTCATAAAAAATAGAAAAAAGATTTTTCCCTCCACCCTCAAAATTATAATTAGAAAATCTGCAAGAAAAAAAAACAACAAATTGGGATTTCCATGTCGTATGCATTGTTATTAAGTGCTTAGTAAAATGTTAGTGTATACTGCATATTTAAAATATTAGCACTTGCATTGTCTATTTTATAAAATTACTCCTTTGTTTTCCAATTGAAATTTTCTAGACATTTTTAAAATTCAGAATTAAAATTAACTAAAGTTAGGTCTTTGGCTAATGCAATTGAAATTTGACTAATTTGTTGGCTAACAATTTGAAATCCCTAGCAAGGGCCCTGTATATGATGCACGCTAGACAATGTTTTTTTTTTTTTTTTTTTCAACATCTTTCTTGTGCACTTTATAAAGTTATTTTTTAATCTTGTTATGGTGTTTTTTACTTGCACTAAATCAGTGCACCATCAAGCCTGGTACTATTATCTGACAGCACATTGCACCCAGGTAAAAAAAAAGTGACAGAATACAAAAATGTTCAATTCCTACAAAGCAACAACTAAAAACCTAATGAATATATTGCATTATTAGTACCCACAATTACTAAATAATACTCCTAATGTTTCAGCTCTGAGCCTAATGCTTTTGCTTTTAAAAACCAGAATTTTCACCTTCAAGTTATGGAGTTGTTCTTTGAGCACTATTTCGTGACATCTTGGGATACAATGCTGTAAGATCATGCCTATGTGATTGAGCCACTTTCTGCTTCGACAAAGCACTGCAGTCTGTCATCATGTTAATATGACCGTTTGATAGTAACAGTAAAACTCCGATATAACTCCACTGTCAAATCCCATCTTATAGTGACGTTATATCGATTTTGGCAATATATCGAAATATAAAGTGTAAGATTACAAATAATGTTAAGAAATGTGATAAAATTAAAGCACGATTTTACTTCTTTAAGTTAAAAAAATTAATAGATTTCAGGCTCCAACATTAATTAGTTTATCTAAACTACCTGTTTTCTGGTCCAAAATATTAATATTTTTTAGTTTCAGTTTGACTTTTTTTTTTTTTTTTGCTCAAAATAGACAGCTCTGTTCTTTTTTAATGCAAGAAGGCTGTTCAACATTTTTCTATCAGTCGCATATTCCTTTAAGAATTTTGTTAGTTTCTAAATGCGACGTTCGTTTTACAGTTTCTGACTTAAAATTCCCTTCTACATTCTCAAGTTCTCCTTCAGATGAATCGGAATCGCTAACTTAATAATTTCCTCGAGAGCCATATTTTCAAAAGTTGAAACTGATTTTTCGGCATCTATGTATTCATTTACTGTGGAAGATTTTGCAAAAAAATCTACATGTTGATGTTATTCTGAATCTCTCATTTCAACATTACTCTGCACTCTGTTTTTTTCACCTTCAACTAAATCCCCATATCTACAGCTATTGACAAGTTTCTGGTGTAATTTCATCCCATAAACCCAGTTAGCTAAAAGCGTCGTAAAGGTTGTGTAAAATTTAAGCCCTGGTGTAAAAAATGCAGGCACATGTTAACGAAGCCCCACTTTCCTGTTCAACCACTGATAGTGTTTTTCAGTAGAGAGTAGACCACAAGTTTATTTAAAACGAGCTCTCCACAAAGCGTTTTTGCCTGGAAACATTTTGGTGTACTCTACTTTTGAATAACCGGGGTGGGAGTGCTTATTACACTATAGATACAGAAGGGAATAAACAGTATTTTTAATTAAATAATTTTCAACTTACTGCAAACATCAGAAAATTTTTTGAAAAAGCATTTTTTTGGAGCATGGTATTGGTCTGCGTCATAACAAGCGACACAATTATGGTGGTATAATAGGATTGGTGCTTTAAAGGGTGGGCCTTAAGTCAGGGTTTGACTGTAAATTCAAGACTGCTTCCTCAATCAGGATCCTTCCACAATTTTGGTCAGTGGGGATACAAAAAATATCAATTGCTCCGTTGCCAGAGCAAAGCATGTTTTTCTATTTGCCACAACCTACCAAATTTGAATTTAAAACCTATGCAGCAGCTAAGAGGTGTTTCACATCATTATTTATAGTGAAGCATGTTAGTCAAGATTTAATTTACTACACAAACCTTAAATTTTAGTCTTAAAACTTTTTTGATGAGAAGTAAACAAATCTTCAGAAATTTCAACTTCATTCGTTCAAGGAGAAGCAGCGTTTCAAACCAATAGGATCGTTCGCAAGGCAGAAAATTTTCTTAAAACATCTCTGACTGTACAACGACCCAAATAGTTTGAAACAAAATAAAAATGCTAGCAATTCAGCTTTCGAAACAATTGACAGCATGAAATCACGTGGGTAAATATCTCAAAGTCAAAAAACGCGATGTAGATTCATTAAAACGAAAAAAAGTCAAAGATATTTACAGAATTGTGAGCGAAACTATATAATTTTCTCATCGTTCAAAAGAATAGCGAGCGAAACAAAATAATCATACGTGAAATAAATATAAGAACAAAAAAACTTAACGAAGTAACGGTGCAGTTTCACTTCATTGACTTGTAAACAAGCATGGAACAGCGGTTACAGGGTTACAAGCTCCTTTTAGTAAAATCGAGTCGTCAGAAGAAGGCATCTACTACTGTAATCACGAAGAATAAATTTGAAAAATAAACGTAATAATACAAAATGCGTGAAAATGACTTTTATCATTTCATGAACGCCGCCATTAAAATCATAAATATCATGTGACAGATCACGTGACAGTTGGGCACCCTTTTTAAAGGAGCCAAAAGAACCGCAAGGACATCTCCAACCTCCGTTTTCACCCGAATGCACCTTGCTTTCACCCCAGGGTGCCAAAAGACCTTTCAACGGCTCCTGTAGTTCTAACAGTGTAGGGGAGATAGCGACCGAAATTTTACGACAATATATATAAGGCCAGAATTTTTTTAAATATTAGATTAGTTTACTTAAAAGAAGAAAACGCGAGTCTACCAAAAAGTTATCGTTGCAATAATTGATAAAAAAATTTTGCCATATGTTGCAAAAACTTGTGAAATTGTCTTATACATATATAAGGCTGAAACTCGGTAATATTATTGATTACGTATAAACATAACGAAAAATATATGTCTACCGCGTCCGAAGCGTTGCCGTGCCGTGTCTACCACCCACGCAAGGTGCGAAAAAATAAGTCAATTTTGATTTTTTTAAATAACTGTTTATAATGTATAAAATATAAAAACAAAAGTCTACCAGTTGTGTTATGTTGCAAAGGCATGTTAAACGCCACGGAATGTCGACCTCGTCCCTCTATGTACCGTTTATCGGGCCGCTAGCGCTCGCTCGAAAAAGTTTGCTTGTCGTCGCAAAATTTCAATAAATAAAGCTGATTTATTTTTTAATAAATAATTTAAATCCTGTTTTTATTAAAATTTTTAGTCTACCGTGACTAAGAGGTTGCTTAGTCTTTGGTAGACGTTGCTTAAATTATAAAGTAGTTGGAAAATTATGATTATTTTATCTTTTCATTCTTTATAAATGGAAATTTTTCAATTATTATTATTTTTTTATGATTACAATTTTCTATCATATTTAAATTGATATTCATACATTTGTTACATTATATATATATATATATATATATATATATATATATATATATATATTTTAAATTCTTCAAAAATATTTTGAATCACCACCTTTTCAAATACATTTCGTAAATAGGGAAAGTAAAGCTGTTTATTCATCTACTGCGAAGAAAGAAGAGGGGAAAGACACACCTTTAATAACCTTGGGTCTGGGGCCTGGGAATGAGTAAGGCCCCGATAGTGGAGGAGCCGACGCATCCGCCATTTTGGAGCAAACTTGATCCAGTGCTTCGCGGCGATAGCATTGCTGCTGATGTTTATATTTCTTTAGCATATGTTAAATTGGGTCAACAGATAATAGCCATCTGCAGAACTAAAAAATCTGCCTTACTGCATTTACTGGAAAATAACAGATTTTTTTAAAAATAATAAGCACTTTTTATAATGCACTCAAAAGGACAAAATACCTTTTCTGGGTCAGAAAGGACAATTTAAGAATTCCTGTAGTTTTCAAAAATTTCCAAGAAAATGACACCACAAACGAAGAAAAGTGCGGTTCTAGTCATGTAGAGAATGTTTTACCATTATCTAGCTTTCAATCATAAATTTGAGTGTTTTGAATGTTGAAACACGCATTTTTTTTTCTTAATTGGAAAGTTTGGTTTAAAATGACTTGAGCGCACTTTTCTTCGTTTGTGAAATCTTTTTCTTCAAAGAATTAAAAAATACAGGAACACTTAAATTGTCCTTTCTGACCCAGAAAAGTTATTTTGTCCTTTTGAGTGCATTATGAAAAGTGCTTGTTATTTTTTTTTTAAATCTATTATTTTAAAGTTTTTCGTTTTCAAACAAAATTTTACTTTAGAATTTGATTTTTTAGCGTTAAGTTGTACCTTAAGGTTAAACAAATCATTTAATAAAATTCTGAAGTCTGTAAGTGGTCTAGTTGCTGAGTATACGCAAAAGAATGGTTCACAACATATAAGTAACTTGGGATAAAGATCCTAATACGTGTTTTTACTTAGCCCCGTTATCGATTATTGGCATAGATGCATAGATGAGGATAAAAACTCTAAGAAAGCAACGACTGTGAATAAATTTCATTCTTGCTCCAGAGAGGACTTGATTCAAAATTTTCATTATGATTACTATTAACATTACATTTGCAAGGCAACAAAATTTGTAACAATGGATTTTATATTTAAACATTTAATGGGGAAATTACATCAAATTTGCTATTTTCCATCCTAACCGAAATAATGATGTTACTTCAGAATTTTAAATTTTCAGCCTTAAGTTGTACCTTAAGATTAAGCGAATCATTTAGTAAAATCCAGAAGTCTCTTAGTAATCTAGTTGCTGAAATATAAGCAAAAGCACGCCTCAGATTACTCCATGACAATCAGGCCAAGTGTAATAAAAGTGCTTAAAAAAACATCAATTCTGAACAACCAAAATTTCTCATCTATGATGGATTCTTTTTATTATATCTAATGAAAGAAATTCCATCATCTTATGCTATGATATTGAGAAAATTATTAAATATGTTCAGCAGTATTCGTAGTAATTGTTTTCGACACGTACCCCGTTTCCTTCCATAAAAGATAATGAACATATCATCGCCTCAGAGCAACAGTAAGATATCTAATCCCAGAAATAACACTAAGATATCTTACTGTTGTTCTGAGGCGACGATATATTAAGCGGAACTCACAGAGTTTAAAATATTCAAATAGGAGACTCTGCAACACGTCCCTCTGACTTTTTGAATCAATTAAAAAATATTACTTTTAAAGATTTGCTAGAATATTTACTAAAGAACTGGGAACGAAATAACAAAGCGATTTATTTTGAAGATAAATTTGTGTATATTAACTACAAACAGTGTTATAGATTTGAAACCATCAACAGAAAAGTTGTAAAAATAGTAGATAATACGCAATCGTGCCCCAGACCGCGAAGAATCCGACACAAAAATGATTTACCATCTTTGTAATTTTTGAAGAACTGCAGCCTCCATATGACGTCCACCTACGATGTTCAGATACTGATGTATTAGTTATAATATTGGCTAACATGAAGTTTTTGAATTCTTAAATAAAGGTCTGGATGGAAGTTGGCGTTGGAAAATCATTAAGATGTATCAATGTCTCTGAACTTTACAAGAATTTAGGAGAAACCGTTTGTTCCGCCTTGGTTGCTTTACACGCAATCACTGGTTGCGATCAAAATCCGGCTTTTTTCTGAAAAGGAAAGTCCGGCCTTACGTTCTATTTACAAAGTCGGAGAATACACAGGAGCGTTAACAAATTTAAGTATCAGCCATCGCACAATGTAAAATGCATGTCACAAATTCGAATACAACTCGAAACTTCGGAAGAGTTGTGCACCGAATGTACAGAGAAAATAAAATGGAAAGAATTAATGATGCAAGAACTATTTCGTTTTTAAAAGTTTATAAAAATTTTGAAAAAAGATCAAGTAATTCTCGAAAACGTGAAGAATTTTGATCCGTCATCCTTAACCCTATGTTAGTCTGAACTTCGTGAACATTTCCTCAGAACAGCTTGCATTTCGCAAATTCGGACAAATTTTCATTAAAAAAACCGACAAGCTTATCACCTCTTGATTGTGGGTGGAAAATTGAGGACAACTGAAAAGTTTTTAAATGGTTTACTGAAAACAATTACCGCAAGCAATAAAAGATGTTACATTCGAAGCACAGCCTTCTGCCTCAGGTAATCATTTTTTTTTTTTTTCAACCAGACTTGGCTTTTAATAAAATTCTTTCTTTTTTTTTTATCAATTGTTTTCTATTACAGATATTGATGATTTTACCGATTTTACCGAGACAGCTAATAATAGTTCCGACATTCACAGTGATGATGATTATTGAACTGACAATGATGTTAAATTGAACATAAGACATTTTGAATATAAATTCAACAGCGAAAACGAAAATTATTTGGGCGAATCAGACGTGAGCGGCGGTGCACCTGATGAATAGTTCGTTTAAATAAAATTATGTTCTTTGCTACAGTTTTATAGGTTACAAGTGGTAACCGCACGGATTTGCCCGTAATAGAAAAATTAAAAGGTCTTTTGGTTCCCCTGTATATTTACAAAGAATGTATGGTGAATTTTCTCGCCAATTGGCTTGTACCCATGTTACAGTTCCACGTTATGATAATTTCGTATCTCGCCAATTGGCTTGCGCCCATGTTACGGTTCCATGTTATGATAACTTCGTAATTTACTCGTCCATCTTATGATAATTTTGTTCTTAAAATTGGAATAGAAAAAGAATCACATCGAATTTTCGAAAAATCGCTTCGAGGAGCACACTCCCATGCTAAAAACTTTGTGCCAAATTTCATGAAAATCGGCCGAACGGTCTAGGCACTATGCGCGCCACAGAGATCCAGACATCCTACAGACATCCTCCGGACATCCAGACAGAGAGACTTTCAGCTTTATTATTAGTAAAGATTAACTATTATAACTAATAATAAAGAACTGTTTATTTAATTATTTTTAGTTATTTATTGTTATGTAAGATCGATGCAAAAAATTTTATTTCATAAGTACTTGATCATAAAAAAATAAATAAATAAAAGAGGCATAATTTAAAAGGTCAAGATATTATTAATGAAAAATAAACTTCACTATAATTTTGTACTTAATTTTAATTTTAATAAAATATTTTTAAATTTCGTTTCAATGTTAAAATTATTTTTTTAATATGCTTAAATCATTGATACTTTTCCAACTACTTTATAATTTAAGCGACGTCTACCAAAGACTAAGCAACCTCTTAGTCACGGTAGACTAAAAATTTTAATAAAAACAGGATTTAAACTATTTATTAAAAAATAAATCAGCTTTATTTATTGAAATTTCGCGACGACAAGCAAACTTTTTCGAGCGAGCGCTAGCGGCCCGATAAACGGTACATAGAGGTACGAGGTCGACATTCCGTGGCGTCTATCATGCCTTTGCAACATAACACAACTGGTAGACTTTTGTTTTTATATTTTATACATTATAAACAGTTATTAAAAAAATTTTTAGGCTTATATATTTAAGTCAAAATTGACTGATTTTTTCGCATTTTTCGTGGGTGGTAGACACGGCACGGCAACGCTTCGGACGCGGTAGACATATATTTTTTGTTATGTTTATTCGTTATCAATAATATTACCGAGTTTCAGCCTTATATATATATATATATAAGACAATTTCACAAGTTTTTGCAACATATTGCAAAATTTTTTATTAATTATTGCAACGATAACTTTTTGGTAGACTCGCGTCTTCTTCTTTTAAGTAAACTAATCTAATATTTAAAAAAATTCTAGCCTTATATAAATAATGTATTAAAAACTGTCGCTATCTCCCCTACTAGAAATTTCAAACCAAAAATAAAGAGCAGGATTGTTTTCATTTTTTAAGGATAATTTAAATGTTTTCTGTAATACGAAAGCAGTGAAATTGTTTAATTCATGATACATAAATCATTCCAACCCACCTGAACCTATTACCCTGGAAGTCGTACATCCAGTTCACTATCACCATGAGTGCAATTTTTTTAATTTTTGAGGCATAGCGGTGCTGACATGTTGGACTTTAGCCAACAACATGTTATCACCACCACATGTTAGCGCTGGACTTTTGCCAATATGTTACAACTGCAATACCGCCATAAAATCAAATATTAAAATTGTGCACCTATGGCGGCATTGAACTGGATGTGCAAAGTGTTGTTGAGAGTTCTAATGCATAAAGAATCTTATTTGGGATCAATACAGTTTTATTCAGGATCCCTACTACAATAATAAAGCTAAAACTTTTGAGCAGATTCAATCCAAACTTGTTTATTACCTATGTTACAGAACTAATAATCAAGATTTTTTACCTTATTCTTACACTCATTTATGTATTATTTATAATGTTCCCACTCTTAAATAACGCCATGAACTTTTGTGTCTTCTTTTTTTCTATAAGGTTTACATAATTTAATTGACTGATCCGATATCGTTAATTCAACACAACTTGCTGTCCCAAGTCAAGCCCCCTCTTAGGAATCGGTCTTTTATTTTATTTTTTACCAGACGGAACTATGTTGATAATTTATTTCTTTTTCAATTTTACAAACTCTTTAACATTCATTGTCGTGATTTAGATATTTTTAACTTGTCATTTTACAATTTTAAGTCTTTATGTTTTAATATTTTAAATGTATAATTTGTTTTAATTGATATTTTTATATTATTGTCGCTACTGTAACTGGGTTCTTTCTGTAGTGTGCAATAATTTTAATAAATAAATAATAAATAAATAAATAAATAATTTTCATAAACAAAATTCGTTTGTCGCTATCGGATCGATTAACTATTAAAAATACGATCGAAGAATGACTATGAAATCGTCAAGCGCTGTTTCCCCTATAAATTTTCGCTCCCAGTAAGCATACGATAAACAAACGTATGCAGGTTTTTTCGGAACAATGAATCTCAGCTTTATTAACAGTAAAATACAAATTTTTGTAGTGGATGGATTAAATCTACATTGAAACGGAAATCAAAGTGATGGAGTTGTGGGAAAACATCGGCTGTACCAATATACCACTTTAGTAATATCCTTTTCCGTCGTCTCTATTTGAACAGATGATTTTGTTACTGAACTGTTTTCTAATGAAAAACTGAATACCTGTGGGTTAAGCAACAATTGGGAGTTAGTTTTCCAATGTGATCTGTCATAAAGTTGTACCCACCTTCCCCGTGTTTAGTTGATAGTAAATAAGGAAATATTTAGTTAATACACATAATTTTACGTTTTTCAGAGGCATATACGAGTTACCTGTAGAAATTAGCGATGTTACGGTTTTGTTTTTTTCTTTTCAAATCAAATAATATCCTCTGTGAGTGTGATTTGAAAATTTTGAGTAAAAAGCACTAAAAACGTTCATTAATTTTAGTTACAGTGTAAAAATATAATACTTTTGCGTTAGGAGGTGACAACTGGGATGAAATTTGAACTGAACTTTTGACGTTTGAAGATAAGTCATGAGCGATCGACTTAACTGACCTTTGACCCTGATATCACTTACAATCCAAATGTCAAAAATCTAAAACATCTACTTATAGTACTGAATTTACGCCCCATTTCAAGCTTCAAGAAGCATTTTCCTCCTTCCCAAGAATACTTTACCGACCTTTTGAGGTTTGAACATCAAATTTCATCACAGTTGAAATCTCCTATCGCAAAAATATTACATTTTACTGCAACTAAAATTGTTGAATATTTTAGTGTTGTTGCTCAAAATTTTGAAAATTTGAGTAGAAATAATTGTGCCCAACCTAAGTCACACGGACGACATAAGGTTGCTAAGCTGACCAGTTGTTTTGTTCAATATTAAAAAAAATTAAACCATGATTAGTCATAATGTCACAGTATTTAGACACAAATGCTCAGAAGTTGGTTTTTGGAAAACAGATGCAAAGTTCGCATCAATAACATCAGCGCCAAGTATTGATTATAACAATTATCATCTTGTAACTGTCTTTCCTTTTCCATGTTTTCCTTTGCTATCTAGAAGAAATCAAAATATTTCAAAGATTTTATATGTGCTCTGCCCCGCATGAATCATCTTACTTTGAGGTTCGGCTCTCAACTTAGTTTGATGTTCGGTTAAAAAAAAAAGTTTGGGAACCCCTGGTGGAGACCTACAACAGTCTTTTTTTTTTCTTTCAGCAAATAATTGTAATGATAATTGAGTACTGATCCATTGAGTACTGACAACCATGTTAATTTCTTCCATAATTTTTTGATCGGAACAGTTCTGATACTGACTTAATACACTACTGTTTTGGCCGATAACAACTTGCTTTTTGTCAATAGATAACATAAGTGGGTAGGGTTCACATATAAAAACAATTATGCTTCCCTTCATCAGACGGAAAGCAAGTGTAGCGATTCTGATATCAGTCATATATTGTCATTTGAATGCATTTGACTGGTAAAAACGTTAAATATAACACCCACATAAGTATCCATTAAAAAAGGTTCAGTAAACTAGAAAAAGGCTTCTTATGTGTACTATCTATTGAAACTGTTTTCGATTTTCCTAAACTAGATCGTATTGAAAAAATGTAATTGTAAGATTTTAAATCAATGGTTGCTCAAAACGTCAGTTTATGGAATCCAATTTTTGATGTCAATCGGACACCGGTTAAGAAAGTCAAAATACCTTAGATTTTATTTTATTTTTGTACCATCTTTTACCCTCAAACAAACAGCGACTATTTTTGTACAAAACTCTTATCATTTTGAACAGCAAAGATTGCCTAAAATGTCACCAGATAACGCAGTCCATCAAGGACATCCAAGAAAGATCATACTTTTTACTTCCTTTTACAAAAAGGATGAATTGTATTCGCGAAAAAATTTTCACTCAAAAATCGACCTTAATTTCCATTTTACTCACCCCCAAATGAATGTTGAGTTTTTTTTTTTTTTTTTTTTTCGACTCGACCACACGTTGATAAGTGCCTAAGAACGTATAGACACGCGAAATATCCATAATGACGATTCCCGAGTTAATTACAACGAATTTTCTCGTCACGTCTGTGTATGTGCGTATGTATGTCGCATAACTCAAGAACGGTAAGTCTTAGAAAGTTGAAATATGGTACGTAGACTCCTAGTGGGGTCTAATTGTGCTCCTCTCCTTTTGGTTGCATTCGGGTGTTTCTAAAGAGATCTTTTGCTCCTTTTTGGGGGAAAATCATTGTAAATTTCAATGTAAACTCAAATGGTATTATAATTTGGCGGACACTTGGCGATATATCGCCAGTCTTTTGGTCGCCATTGGCGAAAAATTTGGCGATTTTTTTTTTTTATAATTTTGTTTCAATTTGGCCATTGTTAGTGATATTTACAGAGTAAACTATTGAATTACATTAAAATTGCCAGTAATGGGGAAATGATATTAAATTGGAGTAAAAGGAAGTCATGTGATGCACACACATCAGCTCGTTTAATTCATGATCTGCACGAAAAGTGTTAATGACACCTTTTCTATAACCATTCCAAAAACAAAACTAAGAAGATAAATGTCAATCATACTGCACTATTTCGTCAGCTTATGCATTTCCCTTATGCATGACGTATTAGTAGTTCACGCCATGATCAGGAATAAAGATTTTTTTTTTACCTCAAATAACTTCACACGTCCGCGTAACTCACGCGCGTCAATCACGAAGCCTCACGTTCCGTAAATAAACTGGAAATTTTCGGTTTTTTCCTTTTTTTTCTGTTCCACTTGATTCGGGGCTCAAGTTTTGTTCATCAGAACTTGCGTGCTGCTATTCTGTTCTTTTGGTGCGATGCATGTTGTCGATGCAAGATTACCTTTCATATATTGTTCATAATGATATGCATTGAGGCATCATGAAATTTTATGAGTATTTATTTAAGTACATTTTGAATTCTGATAATTTACCCATGTGAGTGAACTTGTTTATGGTGTTAAGAGAATATATTCAGCATTTTACGAATCTATGTTTAAGAGATATGAGAGTAGTGCATAGCTGGGGGAGTAAATCTACATCCGGCAGAGCATTGATAGTTCATGCATGTATGACAAAATGCGTGCATAATAATAGAGCACAGTAACTGTACATTTCTAACGTAATAAAAGATGTCTTGGTGCCAAATATGTTTTTAAAGTATTTTCAGTTATTAATTTGCGTAAATTCGTGTCACCACGAGATGAAATGTAAAATGGCAAATAGTAGGTCCTTTTTATTTTTGTACTAAACTCTTCAAATTTTTGGTTGAAAGTTTTGGTATTAGACTAAAAATAAAAATTACACAATTTTTCATAAATATAATCAATTTCTAATATCTGGCAGATATTAGAAATTGATAATATTTATACCTATTATTACCTAGATCTTTTGTCAGAACTATTATAATGGTTTGCTTGTGTGTGAAATATGGAGAGTTTCTATTACTTAAACAAATCAAAGCTCCAATGTTATGTGTTCTAAACTTTCTAATTCCTTCTTTTTTTTCATCTATGCTTTATGTTTGAAATAAAAAAGTAACCACATATTTCCGTTGTATTTCAATTGTGATTAAATCTAAACGTTAAATAAGTATAAATATGCGTTTCCATGATAAATGTGAGCTATTTGTGAAATTAAACTATTCACAGTATTTAAATTCTTTTATTTAAGTTCAAAACAAATTTATGAAAGTATGATGTTGTGGCTAAAAGCGTTTGCAATCGTGTTATTAGCAAAATAAGTACAGCAATATTAAAATTAATAAAAATAAGAATCTTTATCAATTATCCTTAAAAATGAGTTGAATTTTCAAAGAAATTTAGAAGGAAATACGTTGATGTGTTGCAGACTATATGAATATTATAAACAGTTGTTTTACATATTTAAAAACTAACATATCATTTTAAATTGTTAATATAACTGTCAAATATAAAAGCTAAATTTTAAACTGATGATAAAATCAGTAGCTTACATGCAGAAATCAATTATAAAGCTTATAAATATGCAATTCATGCAAATGCATTGAATTTGATGATTCCAAAAACGTGATTCTCAACATATATTCTGCTTTATTCGATTTGTGTATTTGAATGAAGTTTCTTGTAAAGAAATTATATGTTTGTTAATCCTTTAGGTGAAGATGAAATTGGAAACAATTCTGTGCAATGCAAGGCTCAACTTGGTGCGAATCATTCTAAAGCTACTAGTGTAAATAGAAACTACAGCAACTGCCCTGAAGATGATGTGCGGCTTAGTCTTCCACTGAGTTTGGCAACCAAACTTACTCCAGGACTTTCTTCGTCTTTAGAAGACGTAAGAGGAGCGCATCAAGGAAGCCTTGACATTAAGAATAAAAGCAGTCGCTCCAGGAGGCGAACTACACTTCCTAAGCGCCGGTTTTCGGATTTGCATTTGCACATCCTCTTGTGTCCTACAAGAGCTTCGTTTTGTGGAAATGGTGGTAGCAGTGATGATATGCCCCTGACAGTATCTACTCAAAGGGCACACCGCTCTCTGCCAGAATCTCCTAGCGAAATTGATGAAGTACCCTCTTTCTGTTTTGATTTCTTGGAAAAAGGCGCCAGAGAAAAAGTAAGCATAATAACCTTTTTTGTGTGCAAAAATTTTTTTGCCCAACTTTTCATGTTTTAATGTTTAATAATTTTATATGAATCATATTGAACTTTGTAATAAGGCTGGTTTCACATCATCTAAGTTGGCTGCAGATAGAGAGCAACAGCGGCAAGTATTCTGTCACTCCCGTTCTGCGCGTACGTCCCTGCGTTCATTTTCTTTATACTCCGTGAGTTGACACATCTGAACTTTGTCGCTGTCACTACAGGTCGAAAGCAAAAACGCTTGAATTCTTCCGAGACTCTAAACATAAAGAAAAAAGAAAGCATAGCCGTTTGTAAAGTATACTGTCGTTATAAAATGCAAATAAAAAATTAACATTCCTTTAAAAATAAAAGTTTCAGAAGGTTTTGAGAAATTTATTATTTTTAACTCCTATTTCTATTTCTTTGTTGTTTAATCATTGTTAAACTCAAATTCACGCCTTGAACGTGCTTGTCAATTACTACTCGTTTTTTACGAAACACTTAGCTAACAAATAAAAAACTGTGTTTATTTTCTAACATATGTATACTTATTAAACTTATATTTGTGCCAAAAATGCATCATAATTTTCAAACTTCATTCATACTTCCTATCCATAGGAATACCTGCAGAACTAGCGTTTCCCTTTCAATATTTATTATGAAGGTAAATACCGATTCAATCATAGTAAGAAACTGACCCACCACTAGTCTTGCCACTTTACGGATACTACGTACTACAAACAAGAAAAAATAAAAAAAAAAGAGAAAAACAGCTTGATTTACTACAAACATGCAATGAAAGACTCGTGTTCAGCTCGCATTCTAAACTTTCAACCCTGAAGCCAAATATGCGGAAACCAATGCACTCGGCCAATTCCTGATTTACCCTTCTTGAAATTACAAACTACCAGTGATCTCGTGGAGGTTATTATCATCGCTTTGCTTATCCAGGACTGGTCTGCGCGTTTTTCAGCAAAAGTTACGAATAGGAAGAAAGTATCGGTATATTTTACCTGAATATAGTTTTGTTTTAAATTCAGTTGGAAGAGTTAACGAGGTATAGAGACTGAATAGAGGTGTTTATTAAGTCTTGTACTGATGATGAATCTTATTTAAAAAAATAAAAAAAAAACTATTTCAGATTTATTCATAATTATTTTTTGAGCAAACACTAAATTATTGTTCTCACTTGACCGTAGATGTTTGTCCTATTCTTTTATTACTTCATTACTATTTTTTTCGTTAATAATACATTTCTTCTCGTGCTTTTAAAAAATCTTAATGAATGCTGGATGGGAAATTTATCCCAAATTAGGCATTTTCCAAGTTATGATGATACCCTAAAAAGTTGCTTTAAAATGTAAAAAATCTGCCATAGAGTAAATAAGGTCGTCGTGAAGAAGTCCATTTTTATTCAACTTGTATTAAAATATTCGTTATCAATTATTTTTACATGCGTTAATATTTCTTAGAATAGAGTAAACTAATAAATGTTATAAGCAAACTATAATAAACAAAACCAAGTTTGACCTCTAAAGAAATGGCAGCTGAAAGAAAAAATTTAAATTAATTTTAAACAATTAAAGCTGCAGACGATAAATATTAATTGGTTCCTACGAAGTCTTTGAAATATAAAATATTTATTATGATATTTAAAACGAATAAAAGATTACGAAAAGATAAACTGAAATTTGCGTAACATTACAAGTATTAGAAACACTGAGTAAGCACTTGGCTGCAATTCTTGATTGCAAAAACTTTTAATTTGTAAGAAAATAATTTTAGTTTATTTCTTTTAAATCCTTATTTCATTAATTAATTTTCCCAATTGGTAAAATATTAGCTAAAAGCATGTAAATGGTGCTAATATTGAAAACTGGAAATGGTATCTTTGTACGAAAAAACTCCCAGGGACGCTGCGTTAAGGTTTTGGGGGTAAGCTCCCCAGAACCTTTGGTTTTAACGCATACAGCCAGTAATAATGTGACAGTTTATATCCTCATAAGGACTGCTATGACCAAGCCCTTACTCCCAGAAGTTAAATTCTGCTTGCGTTAGCGCCAGGCACGAAGTTGAAAATGATCCAAATCTTCTCAGAATTACGAAAGATGCACCGGTATTAACATTGTGAGAAAAAAAAATGAGTTAAGGGTTAAAATAAGAAAAGAAATATATTTAAATTTGAAAGTTGTTCTCCTTTTTAATGCATTCTTTTCATCGGTGCGAGATTTATAAGCACCCTTTATGCATTGAAAATTTAACTTTCCTCTCCCTATTATATCGAGAACATTTTTATTACATTTTGTATGTGCGCCAAGTGTTTAAACTGACGAAGTTTTTGCTCATAGTGCTGTCCATAACCATCATAGACGGGGATGGTCCGTTCGAAGGATTAAATATTTAGTTTCAGCAATCTAATATCGCTTACCAATCATTTTTTGTTGAAGATAATTTGAGTAAAAAGGTAATTCCCACTGTTTTTTGAATCTATTTTGAACATATTTTAACTATTTTTTCATTTTTGGTCAAATAAATACGATTGTGGCTGGCAGGGGTTCCTGACCAATCAATAACCACAACTGAGTGAATAAATAGTTTATTGTCTGTGTTCATTCACTGGATTTTTCGCTGCACCAATTTTCATTTAAACCCTCAAAAACCTGAAGCAAAAACATAAAATTTCTCACAGGTTTCTTTTTCTTTTTTTCCTTCTCTTCCTAAAAGTGGTTTAACGTCCTGTAGGAAATGTCATAGCTTTTGACGATGATAAATTTCTGAATATAAGGTAGTGCTTAAATGTTCATATAGTGATTAAACTATACTACAATACCGCTTAAGTCACGATTCTTGTGTCTGCAATTTCATAGTTAATATTCTGCCGTTTTATAGTTACTATTTTGAAGTTTTATGGCTACTATTTTGTAGTTTTAGTTAATATTTTATACTTTTATGGTTAATATTTTTGCTGTTTCATAGTTAAATTTCGCAGATTATGGTTACTATTTTGCAGTCAGTCTAAGTTACTATTTTGAAGTTTCATAGTTAATATTTTTCAGTTTTATGGTTTCTTTTCTGCAGTTTGATAGTTATTATTTTGCAGTTTTATAGCTAGTGTTACGCAGTTTTGTAGTAACTATTTTGCCATTTTATAGTTACCTTTTTGTTGATTCGTAGTTGCTATGTTTAACAGTTACCACAGCTTGAGTTTGGTGAATTTTTGCTGTTCACAAATGTCATTATAACCCGCTGCCCCAAGAACTCTTTAAAGACTTTTGATTAATTCTGACAGTACATAAGAAAACAGTTCCACTCCTCTCAACAGGAACACTTCATAATAAAATCCCCCGTGGATTTTCTTTTGTGAAGGTTTTTGTAAGGATAAACATAATACGAAGAGATAATGATTTCTTTTTTGCTGCACTTTAATTTCCTTATTTAACGTGAAGATTAAGAATTGCATCTTTAAGGTCTTACATGTTAAAAAGAAATGCACTTTCTAACACTCATAAATCAGATCACAGTATCGCCGAGATGTTATGCACGTGAGAAATTGCCGAGTGAATCCGATAATTACATGACTTAGAAACGTCCTGCTGGTTTCGTTTTCGGTTCTCCTGGCGTGACTACTCTATGAGCGTATCCGCCATTCCAGCTGCGAGCGAAAAAATCTGTAGGGGTTCCGCCATCACTGGGGTGAATGTTTTATTTAATTTCGTTCCCCATAACCTCGGAGGGTACGAAAGTGACATGGAAAAGTACTTATGATGCTTGTTTATGTTGCCTATTATTTGAGGTGTTTACGAAGATTTCACTTTCATTTTAAGTTAATTTCGTGTTGTTATCGGGTGCAGCAATGGGAGGTCAATGTGACTTCCCAAATATTTCCTTGTTCGGCAACTTTTGTCCGATGATTCGGCAAAATTATCATCATTTGGCGATGTTTAATGTTCTGTTCGGCAAAATTTCGAGTTTCTTTCGACAAAATTTGGAGTTCCATTCGGCAGATTGAGAATTTTTGCCCTCCCAAAAAATTAAGGTCGGGGCGCCAAGGTTGTAATTTGTTCCGAATGCTGTAGCTAATACCCAAGTTGCAGAAACAGCAGAAGGTATGCAGTACGTAAATTAATACTAAGCAGTAAAAACAAAGTAGATGCTAAAAATATACTATTTGAATTTGAAATTAATTTACAGAACGTAAAATAAACAACGCGAACTCAAGTCACAGCGAATACCAATGCAACGAAATGTCTGATTCACCGAAATAAATTTTCAGCTTCGATTTAATTTCCATTACATTGCTTGAATTCCACTACAACTGAATTCCCGATACAACGAGCAAAATTTTCAGCCCCTTGAAGTTCGTTGTAACGGGATTCACTGCACAACAAAAGTGAAGAGTATCTTGGTTAGTGAATTGAACTAATCTGCCATGCAAAGAGCGGAACGGTAGAGGATCCGAATCCCGAGAGGAAAACAGATTGAATTGTGGAGCGTTTGTCAGTTCAGTTTTAAGATGCTGTGAAACGGCGTTTCATAGCAGGGCTGCGGAGTCGGAAGGAAAATGTCCGACCCCGACTCAGATTCCTGGATTTTTGAAACCTCCGACTCCTGATTTTTTAAATTTTTTTTAAAGTTGTATTTTTTCAACTCCCTCTCTCCCTTCAGGGGAAGGGGGAAAACCTCTAAACAGAGATTGAAATATTAATTACTTTTTATGAAAATTTCGCATTTTGTTTTTTATTGTAAACCCAAGACGCATACAACGTTAGAAATTCAATTTAAAAATCAATTTTTTTAATAGTTAGGAGTTAAAAAGAGAGATGACTTAAAAATCTTTTAAAAAATTTGAAAAGGATTATGTGTAATTTGCCCCCTTTTAATGTTTAACAAATAGATATTGATCAAATCGTGTGCTTTCAATTTTTGAAAGCTGTAACTTGAGAGAAAAAATGCTTTTTTTCTTAATCAAAGTTCTTGAGAAGGAGTGGTTTGCCCCAGGTGACACCCATCTAGTAGATGACACCCAAAGTTAATTTCAGAGTTTATAAAAAATATAAATATTTTAATTCTGAAAATTTTCGCGATTATATTTTAAATTATATTTCATCAATAAAATTTCAACGAAAATAGGGAACATATACGTCAGGAGCTAATTTTACACAAAATGCGGCGGTATACAAATTTGTACGAATAGATTTTACCATACCTATATTTCTTCTTCGCTAAATTTTTAATTGAAATTTTATTGGCTGCTTTAGAATTAACCTTAATATGAAGATTTTAAAATTAACTGCGATTATTGAGTGTCGTAATCAAGAAAGCATTTCGTTTATTTTGTTCCATACTTTTTAGTGAGAACCAAGCTTATAGAAATAGTCTTAATCAAGAAAAAAACATTTAGATTACTTCATCGGATCTTTTGGATTCGTGCTTTCGCGCCAGAACTTTTTTGAATTTGCCGATCACCTTTAAACGTTTCAACCTTAGCTACGGGACTCGACTTACTAATTTGTTACGTTGCTTTTACTATTTTATAACTGAGATCGAACGAAACACTATATTTCCATTTCTATTTGAAAATGATTACTTGAAAATGTTTGGCAACAAAACCGTTTGCTGACAGTTGCTATTAGTTAAGTTAAAAAGCAAGCAAACTAGGAGACGGCTACAGAAAGTTCGGTAAGCACTCAAGCTAGCTGATTGCCATAATGGCAATTATTTTTCATTAGTATCTTTTTATACATGTAATCGAACTAATTGGTAGTCAGTTTTTAAAAAATACAAAGAGAGTCAAGGAAAAGGAAAGAAAAAAAATAAGCCCGGAGTCGGAGTCGGCATGTTTTCTAACAACTCCGACTCCTTTACCGCAAAATCAGTCCGACTCCGACTCTTCGACTCCACAGCCCTGTTTCATAGTTAGATTCATATGCGCTGGTTACTACTGGCAGCGCATTTGCATATTGGCGTAGATTAAAATGTAAAGAATTGGTGTTAAGAATTTTTACTTTTAGGGATCACATATAGCAAGGAGAGATGCATATTCATCTAGGAACTGTAATAAACTTAATAAGTAATGAACAGTAAATGCTGTGTTAAATTAGAAGAATTGACATTTATGTCTCTTAAATATGCTAGGCGATATTTTTTACGTTAATATTATTCAAAATATCGTGAAAGTAAAACATTAAATTAGTTTAAAAAACAGAAGGTGTACGCTATTTTTCAAAACGGTAAATATAGGGAGAACATCAAATTTTTGGAATTAAATGAAAAATTGGTATGGCATTCAAAATCGAAAGTTTCGTGTGAAACTGAGTGCTATGGGTGGAACTCGTCACTGAGTGATTAAGTTCTACGCATTGAATGATTTAGCCCTACTCGTTCAGTGATTTAGTCCTTTCCACGACGAATTATAACTAGAGAGCCAACTGTCCTAACAGATTGATGCTGCTCTCCAGTAAATATCCTCACAAGTTTTTGAGCATCAGTCGAGCTTCGGTATAGCATGCAGAAAAAATAATCTCTTTTCTACCGAGTAAATTTTGAGTTGAACGTTTTGAGGCTTATTGTGAATAAATAATACATAGTTAAGAAAGAACAAATATGTAAAAATTAGTAGAATTTTATCCTTTTTTTAAAAATAGTATTTGTATGAACTGAAATGTTATTAAATATTTTTGCACGTTAAAAAAAATCATAACTTGGAGACGGGGCAAGTTTACGCGTTGACGTCTGAGCACCTTCACGCATGTTCTTACTGTGTCTTACTTCCAAACGTGCACTGACGCTTTTTTTTGCTCCGAACTGTCTCAAAACTTTTTAGTATTTTCAAGCAATTTAGTTTTGAAAATCACCATTTAATTTTTAATTGAGTTATAAATTCGTATCATATAGCTTACAATCATGTAGTGCTGTCGTCATGCTCGTTCAGCTTTTACTTTTATACACTATTCAGTCTGTAATAAATTTGCTACATTTTAACGATGGTAAGATATTATGTTCAAAACACTAACATAACCACGTTAGGTGTCAAAAGAAATAGTACGTGTAAACGTGCCCGTGTCTGGGGCAGGTTTGCACAAACGATTTGGACCCAAAAATAATTTTTTTAACGGTTAAACACACAAACTGAGCAACAACCGAAGATACCAATTTTGACTCTATTAACTGCTTCATATAACCGCAATGTCTAACATTTCCTAAGTTAAAACATAAAATTTTAGAAAATTCATTGAAAAAAATCTGCGTAAACGTGCCCCGGTCTACTCTATACGCTATTTTTTGAAACGAAGCAGAAAGTATGCCTTACAATAATACAGCACTGATTATAGTAAAATATTTTAGGAAGAACACCAGATGTTTGGAATTAAGTAAATAATTGTCATCAATAACTGAAATTTTTGTATGAAACTGAGTGTTTCAGCATACTACATTTTTATTATTCTGGATGAAGATGGAATTCATCTCTGAGTGATTAAGCCCTTTCTAACAGATACTTTATTTTTCATTTTTCTCCAGTAACGGTGGGTGCGGTTGTTCTATACAAATGTCAGCAGGGCCGTAGACAGGGTCGGGACCGTCGGGATAAATCCTCCCCCGAAATTTTAACCTTTCTCTAAAAAATAAAGAAACGAAGACTATCTGATCAAAATTCTTCCCTCTACTCCTCCTTCACTTGACCTTGTTATACAAATCTTCTTTCCAGTCAGACCCTTTCTCCTTCTCACCGCCTCCACACTCACATACACATTAAAAAAAAAAATTCAAAACGTCCTAACTTTTTTACACCTTGGTTCTTTCCCAGAATGTTAATGACTTTTATTACAAAATAACATTTTAAGAACATTCTTTTTTATATATACTTTCAGGGCCTGATTAACGCATGGTCCGACGGGTCCGCGGACCTGGGCACCACAAATTTAGGGGCACCGAAATAGCCTAGCCTAAATTCACTTACTTACTTCCTTTTTTTTAAAGCTCATTTTACTTTTTCTCAACTTTAAGGGAGAGGAAGCTCAATTTTTTTAAAAAATCAGCTCAAAACCTCATAAAGTTAAAAACATTTCGCATAAAGAAGTCGTTATCCCTTAGCTCTGGAATTTCAAAATAATTACTCGGATGACATAGATGGACATTTACCAGAAGAATTAACACACTTTCAAATTTTTGCAAAAGGTAACCCTTTTCCTGGAGAATGTTTTAAAAGGATAAGATCACTAAATATTACATATACATTTCCGAATGTGGATTCACCCCTGCAGCTTCTTCTTACCTTGCCTATCAGCAGCTGTTCCAGTGAACGTTCCTTTTCATTTTTGAAAAGAATAAAAAATCATTTGAGAAGCTGCGTTTCTCAGGATAATTTACAGGTGTTTTCCTTATTGACCATTAAAATTTCTGTGACATCAAACATAGATTTCAATTATTTGATTGACACACTTGTCTCTGTTAAAGCCAGAAAGAAGCTTTTTGAAAGCTTGATGTCAGAATTAGTAAGATTTTTTTTTTTTTTTTTTTTGCAGTTTTAAATTGTTTTTTAACTCTTTTTTGCCTTAAGAGGCAATTTTAACTGTGATTAGTTTGGTGACTATCAAGTGTTTGGTTTTCAAATCCCAGATTTCCTTTCAAATGTAGTAATGCTCCTTTAAAATGTAGTTTCTAGTAATTTGGTTTCTAGTATGAAACATTGACTTTAAAATTGCGTGGGTTTTCTCAAGGGGGGGGGGGGAAGCACCAACATCTACTCAGGACCTGGACACTAGTTTGCCTTGATCGGGCCCTGTATACTTCAACAATACTCACCAGATTTACATGATCAAAACTACCATTTTTAATCTAATCATACTTTTGATTAAATGCGTAATTTTGTAGATCAGCCATTAAGGGAGTTTTTTTATTGTAGACATGTAATAAACACTGTATCATGTATTATAGACCGTATAAGGCAGTTAGTTCTTTTATTTTGTCGAGTCTAAATATATTACGAAATTTTTGAAGTAGTTAATCAAAATAATTATTAAAAACTAATTTTTTAATTACATTGCAGTTTAATTTTTGCAAACAATATAATGAACATAATTTTTAAACGCTATTTTTTCCCATTACATGTCTGGCACCAATTTTGCCTCCAGCCATGTCTCTCCCAGAAAAAATGTCCTGGCTACGACCTTGAATGTCAGGATGGTTGCCCCCCCCCCTCCCCTTAACAACGGCTTCTTTACATTCGGGCTTAGTTTGTGTAGGAGGCACCTTACCCCTACCCCATAAAACTCTTCACTAAATGCTGCAGTCATGTGCTAATTTAAGATGAGCGGATTACGTGTTGTATGCGAGTTTCTCCTGCATCGTATTCCTTCTATATTTCTCCTAATTTTACTGAGATGAAAATTGCACTTTATTTTTTTATATTTTTTGCTTGTAGAATTTTGTATATGAAAGCTGATTTGTTGTTTGGGATTTAGTATTTACATAATGTTCTTAGAAAACGAAGATTTTTTTTTTTAAGCAAGTAGTCTCTAATGCTTTTGTTTTTTGTCAAAGGATTTCATAATGATCACCCCTTTCTACAACGAATTTCTATCCTTGAAACTACGAAATACTTCTCAGGAAGTTTTGCTTTGAACGTCATTTTTCTTATTATTACTTTGTAGCACAGAGGTATTGATTTTATTCTTTATCTCTAATAAGTTATCTAAAATAGAAAAAAAAACATTTTATTATTTTTCCTGTCATACTTTTAAGCATCCCTTATTTTTCTATATATTTTTATTTATTTATTTATTTGTCATGTAACTTTTAGTTTTCACTAGTTACTATTTAGTGGAAAATATATTTATTTTTTAACACTTTCAGGGGCGGTGGTCGCGCTGTGAAACCACCAATTTAAAAAAAAAAATTCTCTTTTTTTTCCGAATGTTTTGAATCAAGATCGCTTGAGTTCCCTTCTTTTGAGTTCAGTGAACAAAATGAGATGGCAGAATAACAAAAAAATATTTTTTTCGTAGGCTCAATTTCATGTCCAAATCATCAAATTTTCAATTTTTCGTTTACCCCAAAATTGAAATTTTGTTTCAGATTTAAAAATTTTTCATTAGCGCTGAAAGAGTGAATCATTTTTCTTGATTTTACCTGAGGTACTCAATCATATTGTTCTAAATGATTCAAATTCATTTTTACATGTGTAAACATGTTTTTGTCCTTCCCCAGATGGGGGCTTTGAACAAATGGAGACACTACCCCCCAGCGAAAAAAGTTGTCAAAAAAAATTTTTTAACTGAAAAATCTATGTCTAGATGATCAAATAAACCTACTTGTGGTGTTTTTTCTTTATATTTCTCAAAAATTAATGATGCGCCCCTGAAAGTGTTAATACATATTTATGTCATGCATAAATTGGCGTCGTCAGCTGAAATTTATTGGGGGGGGGACAATTCTGACACTGTCATTTTAAAGTTGTATCAAGAAAAATGCGTGTATATATATATAATATATATATATATATATATATATGTATATGTATATATAGGAGATAAAAACTTGACATCAAATAGAAAGGGGTTTATATTTAAGACAAAATTTTTAAACAGGTACATCTTGATTTACATATTTACACAATAAGAAAAAAAAATTAAATTCCACCAAATACATTTTTTCTAGACTGCACATGGGATACGAATATCCGTGCTATTTTTTGTGATTAATTTCATCCAAGATATTTTTGTGAACGTAACATAAAGCAACATGATTAACCGCTTTTGTGTCATAGTCGACCTTAGATACATTTTGAGCTTTCTCAGCGCACTAAAGCTTTTTCAGCTTCACACGACGAAGCGGGGCACACCAAAAGCAGCCGCACCAAATTTTCAACATTTTGAAACAGACCCTAACTTTAACGGCTGACGACAAAGCTTTCTTTGCTTCATCTAAGCAGTTAACTTAAAAGTTTTTATGGGATAGTTGAAGCTCAGTTTTTAAAGTAGCCATTCTATTAAAATTTATAAAAGAAGGAACATTTCAAAAAAAAAAAAAAAAAGTTGAACGCATTAGTTTCGATAGAACTCATAATGTTAAAATAATTCTAGAAAACGCATACCTGATTAGCAGGCATTCAGGGGCTACATGATAGAGGTCACTATGACCTCCCATAAACTTTTCTTTCCCAGAAAATTTTGTCTGACAAGTCCAAATTTCGAGTAGTTTTTTGTGAAATATTGCATTAAAAAGATACTCTCATTAAATGTACAGTGGCTCCCAAAAGTGTTCGTACACCTTGAAATTTTGTAGTAAAACTAAATTAACGCAAAACTAAATTCGAATTTGAAATCTAATTTTTTTTCACATCACAACTGATTTTATTTTTGAAATTTTTCAAAAAACGAAGAGATAGAGAAACACTACGCCACAAAAGTCACCGTACGCTGAAATATTTTGGAATATATTCATGATTAAAATTGTCACAGGTCATTTTTTAAAATTATTTTTGCATTGTGTTGACACTATAAAGTCATTTAGCTTGAATTTTTTGTGCATTTATTCTCTAATATTCTGCTTATTATTTTTAAATGGCTGGTATTCGTGAAAAAGCAATAAAGAGCATTCAAAATTTCATTTTTACATCTCACAGTAGTGGTAAATTGGTTTGAAATGTCTCTAAATTAATTAATGTATACCATTCTATAGTAAAGTGCTTAATAAAATACTTTTGAGAACGGAATCAGATCAAAAGCAAGGTTAGAAAAAGTCAACCGGCTTAATTTTCTCCTAAAATTGTTCGCCAAGTTCTCTGATTAGCTGGATCAAATGGGACCTTTTCTCGCAGAAATTTTCTCGTTCTTGCGAAAAACAGAAAGCTTACGCTTTTCGTCGCAAAATCAATGATAAATAAGCTCAAAATGTTTTGGAATAACGTCTTACTTACAAATGAAAATGAATTCAACATTTTAGGTTAAATTGTTGTAATTGTAAATAGAAGAAAAAATGAGGAATTTGAAACACAATTTTTAACTATTAGCCCAAAATTCGGCTATCGGGAACAACTTTGTATTTTATCAAGATAAAGATGAGAAGCACACGGTTTTCAACGTTTGCGTCTGGTGCCTCAAAAATTGTCCTTAATCTTAGAAATATCTCCTCAATCCCCAGATTTAAACTTAATCTAGAAAAATTAGAGATATCTGATGGCTAGATTACGAAAATACGGCCTTGAAACGAAAATCAAACTAGAAACAGTAAGACTCGAAGTGCGGTTGAACACTTACTCAGAAATTGCACAAAAAAAGAAAAGAAGAACAATGAAATCTATTTCCAGACGTTTAAAAGGTGTTGTTGGTATACTGCACGAACTTAGATTATTTTTCTAATATATAGATATTTTTTCAAAGTGTACGAAAACTTTTCAGATAAAGTTTCTGGCACTTTTTGATTATTGATTTCTTAAAAATCAAGTTTTATTATGTTATTAAAAATTTACATGCAGTTTTGTTGAAAATAGATCATAGATCTTATAATTAAATACCTATTCCAAAATATTAATTTTAACCAATGGATAGGGGCGTATTTCATTGAAAATCGTAAGTGTACGAACACGAACACTTTTGGGAGCCACTGTTTAGGAATTTCATTCGGAAAATTGAAAAGTAATCCCATCTGAATGGTATAAAATCGGGGTGCCCCTGCAGACATTACACTTAACAGAATGGTCCTTACCAATCGTTGTCTTTTGCCTTTTTGAAGACGGTTCCGTTTGATGTTGATAGTGGCACCTGGATGTTGATGGTGATTCAGTAGATAAAAATTGCTCAGGTTCATTTGATGTAGAAGGTTTGCTACATTTTCCCGTTTAAAGCCACCTCTCCATAGTTGTTATCGAATGTGTAAAAAAAGTATAATAACCAAAATAGGAGCGCTCTTCGGGTCACCTACTCTCAAGGAAATCAAAAGATCACATGAAATTATCTTAATTTTTGTCGCAACTTTTCCCAACAGGGGAAGCTTATTTTATTTCTGTCTTTTTTTCTGGTCATCTTGAGCTTTTTTCGTTGGTCAATTGGAAGTGACATCACAGTATCCGTCGTTCTGCTGGCTTACGATTTGCTTTTGAAATTACTCTTTAATTTTTAGTCTCCTCTCCTTTTTTTCTTGTAACGTAACGCATTTTCGGTCAAATTTGAGATGCCGCAAACACATTTAAGAAACCTCGCTTCGGTAAGGTACTTTGAAGCCACGTGTTGAATAGTTTTAAACACATGAAGCGTCTCCTTTCCCTTTCTACCCCAAATTTAACCTTTGACCAGCAAAGTGGTTTTCTAAGTTTGTTAGCATCCTTTGGCCAGGGTGTTCTTGCCAGCTGCAAAAAACCGCCAAAGAGGTCTGGTGTCTCATTTTGTTTGGGTAACATTGGGGTCGATATAAATTGAATCGAATTGGAGAAGCAAACACTGCAAAACTCGAAACAGAACCTTGCCAGCGCCGAGAAACGTGATAAGAAAGAAAGGAGCCGAAACTCAGATCCCCGTCTTCTGCTGACTTATTAGCGCTTTAAGCGCGAGAGCCGAAAAAAAGGGGGAGGGGAATTGTCCATCTGATTTCAGTATCACAAATTTGTCCAGTTGTTTCCCCCCAAATAGCAACAAATACGCTGGAATCACTTCCAAGCTGGGAACGCCGGGGACACGACTTGTGTTTTCAATACGGGACCGGACATAGGATACTTTTTGTGAGTTAAGGCATGGCTTCCTGCCATGGTTAAGGGATCCCCCTGTTAACAATTTATTACCCCGCTAACACATCTCTACTCTGTGACTGGTTGACATTGCGCTCTGAAGAAAGTGTTACCTTTCTTGCATCCTCTACTGAAGCTATGCGCAGAGAGCAGAGCAATGGTTTGTCATTGGATTTCACTTTCCGTTCACTATACACATCGCCTATTTTGTTATTATTTACAGTTCTTTTTCGCTTTTTTTTTCCTTCTTTTTTTCGATGTTCATTTCGTTTTGTTTGATATGAATTAAACATGGTAAATTATGTATTATGCAACTGTTTAAAGCCTTTTTTTTTTTTTTTTTTGCCAAAACAGTAATAATTTCCCCCAAAATAATGAATTTCATCTTGACAATTATCGAGAGGGTCCGATTTTCAAATATTGAGGGGGCCCGGTTCTCAAATATTGGGGGGGGGGGGTCCGGACCCCTTGGACCCCCCCGGCCGCGACGCCCATGCATGCATAGCATAGTGAATATGTACGTCCACGTGGAACGATGATTAAAATTTAACTATTGTGCATTTTAATCCCTCCCCTCATTTAATTGGACAGCAAATCACTGCATGTTATTAATGTTTTCGATATTTTCTTTGAAACAGGTGGTTTCATCGTCCAGATCTGTGTTTTATGTTCCTGTCGACGGCGATGCAAAAAACGAAGAACCAAAAGAAGGAAATTCGTCGACCACTGCCAATTCAACCAAAGAATCGAAAAGTTCTCCCCTAGTGCTGCCATCTGTGAATGCAAATAGCAACGAAACACATACTCGAGAGCAACCGGTAGTGTTGGAGGAGAACGAGACTTTGAGTCCGGAGCAGTATGATACAGATGAAGATGTTTTAGAAAATGATTATGAAAACTTGGATCCTATTTATGAAGAACTTTCGGACATTTCCAATTCATCAAAACGTAAGTTTCATGAAATTAGTTAAAAACGATTTTCGTCAATAAAAATATATCAAAATCATGGTCTTCGTCAACGCGCGACTTCAATACTCTTTTGCTGTTTTGAAGTCATAACTTTGTTTTAACATCCGCAAGTATGGTTTTTAAAGTTATTAGCAAAGATTTTGAGATAAACTCTTCGAAATTAGTGCTAGAGGTACGTAAGATATTAATACGAAGAATATATAAATTAATTTATATATTAAATATAAATTAATTTATAAAAACTCAAATGAAGTATGGGTTTATTTAATAACCTTGTTCTAGTGTTATGATCATTATGACAATGTTCCTAATTAAAATCGCTCATTTTTTGCATCTTGTTGAAATTATATAGGGTTTAGTATTTAATTGGCTTGAAATGTTAAAAATATTTTGCTTGAACATTCATAGTGTATTAGTGGATAATATTATGTACTTAAAAGTAGATTAATTGACTTTAAGGGATCCTAAATGAACATTGAAAATAAAGTAATGAGAATATTGTTTCAAGACAGTGTATGGGGGTGTTAGTGCCTTTACAATTCCCGGCCCCCTCCAAAAATGATTTCTGTATCCGAACCTAGTTAGTCTGACTTTGAGGTACAGAAATAATCTTTTCCACAATTTTTTTAGAGGTTAGCCTTTTGTTGGTTTCGAAATTTCAGTCGATATCTGTCCGGAATCAGTTATTACACCTACCAAAAAAGGAAAAGCCTGGAAAGCCACGCGTCTAAAAGATAATCTAGTATACTCGTAGATTAGACGTTATTTAACGAATTTTTGTTATATTTTATGGAATTCACATAATTTCATGTTGAGTTAGATGTAACATTCAGAGCAATCGAATATATTATTACATTGAATAAAATTTCAAACTGTTGTTGTATTAACCCCTTTTAACAATCATGGGACGGGCATATATGTTCCCTTAGTTCAAAAATAATTTTATAATAAATCTGCCCCCTATAGGGGCACATGTGAACAATTAAAGACATTTTGAAAAAAATTCTATAAAGTATAGAAATACTTTTTTTAAAAATCTGAAAAAATTCCACGGCATTCGGTGAGAAATTTAAAATATTTTCTGTGAAATTAAGAAATGAAAAAAAATGTTCACATGTGCCCCCTTTTCCCCTACATGTTATTCACGCCGCCCTTTAATAGTGTTATCAATAAAAAATTTCCATTCTCTTGACGAATAAAAGTTTAAGTGATAATCATTAAAATTATATTCAATTTTATTAGGAATAATTTCTCTCGAATCGAACCAGAAATCATTTTTCGAAGGAGCGTCGAAGACCGATATTTTAAGCTACTTAGAAGATGCTAAAGAGCGTGGACTTTCCGAAGGACTTTCAGAAGATGAGAAAGTGATTATTGAGGAAGAAGAAGAGGATGAAAAAGTGCTAAGTGGAGAGGAAGAAGATGTTGGCGAAAAGGTAAGATTTTTTTTTCTTTGTTCTTCAAACTTTTTAAGTTTTTCAAAATAAGAATACACTGTTGCGGAAATCTTTTACTTGCTCCACAGGCATCGCTTTTTCAAGACATAAGCTATCAAAAATCTGTAAAACAGTTGTTGGTCTCGAGCAGAAGTAGAGCTAAGATTTTTTTCAAAGTATGAAAATACGCCTGCATATTTTTAGAGAATCGAAATTCATTTTTGAGGAGTAAAACATATGAAAACAGTGAAGACCATAAAAGTGAAATGGATAATATCAGGGAAAGAAGAGGTGACACGTAAACATACAGTACTGAGCTTGACAATGATTTTGCTGTACATTTCATTTTTTATTGTTCATATGTATCATGAAAAAATATAAAATGAGAGAAAAATATTCAATTTTCATTGTTTTGGTCAGTAAATTTTCAAGAGAAAACTAAGTTACTATCATGGCTTTAACTATTGTTGGATACTTCTTAAATTCCTGTAAAATGATGGGAAATGGAATCCCTATAAAGCAGTCTAGATAGTTTCTGTTCTTACATAATACGAAGAACCTAGTCCCGTTATCCGATCTAAAAAGAAAAAGAAAGGAAAAAAAAAAACTCCTAAAAACTGTTTACCATATTGGACTAGCAACAATCCATCGTAGTTTTCTTTTAGTCCATCAGCTTTTGACTGACATTAGTACTGAAAGATTTAGGAGTTTGCCAGCTTAGTGATGAAGTGGTTCGGCGTTAGCCTCCTATGCCTTAAGGCACGGGTTCAAACCCGGTTTCAGTTGGAGAATTTTCAAAATGCACAAATGCGTCGGCGTCCATGTGGCATGGTTATGCAGCCTGCGAAAGATGACTTGAGTATTCGTTTGGCCTTGAACTAGTGATGGGCATAATCGAGATCTTTTGATAATCGAGATCTCGGGAATCGAGTACTTCTGATAATCGAGTGATTGATAATCGAGATCTTTTTAAGTCGATCACTCGAGTGATTGATAATCGAGATCTTTTGAAATCGAGAACTCGAGTGATTGACTTCTCGAGATCTTCCGAATCGAGTACTCGAGCGATTGACTTCTCGAGATCTTTGAAATCGAGTACTCGAGCGATTGACTTCTCGAGATCTTTTGAATCGAGTACTCGAGCGATTGACTTCTCGAGATCCTTTGAATCGAGATCTCGAGATGTTTTAAATCGAGATCTCGAGATGTTTTAAATCGAGATCTCGAGATGTTTCAAATCGAGATCTCGAGACGTTTGAATCGAGTACTCGAGTAGTTCATTTTCTAAACTTTTCCAAAATTGAGTTGACTGCTACGGGGGTGCCCACTAAAAGGGGGTGGGGCATGGCGCAGCCTGTGCAACTAAAATTTTTAGAGACGGTTTTTTAAGAGGGTTTTTTTAATCTCATTTTCGGAAGGGGGGAGGGGGTCCATGGCGCAGCCTGCGAAACCGAAATTTTTAGAAGTGGTTTTTTGAGATTTTTTTTAAATCTCATTTCGGGAGGGGGGGGGGAGAGCTCTTTCTAGACGGATGCTCCGTAACATTTGAGAGGGTAACCATCGCCTTGCGAAAGGGGGGAGGTGGACTCCCTTGACTTCAGTTGAATTCCCGAGTTGTTTTGGCAGGGGTGCGCTCGAGATAGGAATGTGACATTTAGCCTACCATTTAGGGGTATAATAAGGGGTGAACCCTCCTGGCTTTTAGAAGTTTTAGGTTAAGTTGTGGGGGGGGGTTATTGACACCCCCCCATTTAGAAGGGGGATCAATACCACTCCCCCCAAATTCCATGAAAAATTCTAGTTTTTACATTTAAGTGGGTCTAGTTTTTTGTTGTTTTCCGATAAAATGAGCTGATAAACCTTTTGTCCCCTTACCCTCCGGTAAAGTTCGAAATGCAAGCTTGTTTTAGGGGGTCGATTCGATAGATTTTAGTCTTCATTTTGGGGTCGCACTCCTTGGGGGATGCAGGTTCGACTAGATTCCATGTTAGCTTGTCAGAAACTAGGAGCTCGGCATTTGGGCGACTGAGTGATTTATTCGAACGGTTATGCATTTAAACTAATGATTTTCAGTTATCACGTGATTATTTCGAATGGTTTCGGACTCGCAAACACGAAGTTAATAATGTAAACAAGTAGGGGAATAGTTGCTCTGCGCAAAAGTACTCATTCTTTCCTAGTTTATAGCTTTGCTTTTTTTTTTTTTTTTTTTGATGTTCTTGTTAAGAGTAATTAAGTATATTTATCTGACTAATATATGAGGAGGGAGGGTAAAATATTTCTGATTACGTTTTCCAGAGGATTGGGATTCCCGGCCCATTGAAAAGTGTACAAGTGTGGCTTGAAGTGCATTGAAGTTAATGATTATTTTTTTTCTTTCTTGATCCGCTCTTTTTTATTTTTATTTTTCATTCGTCGACTTTAGGAATATGCAATAACAGTAAAAGTGTTGGGAGTGAAGTTGAAATGTTTCTGAGTGCATTAAAAAGAAATATTGAAGCTGGTCGTGTGGGATTAATTTTAGCTTCCACTCTTCGGCCCAATTTTTAAATAAAAATTACATTTTATACAGATTGTTTTTTTTTTTTTTGAAATTCCATACGCAAGATATTTGTGACTTCTTGTGTGCGTAGCATTTATTTTCGCGTGGGTAGTTAAATTTAAGTATTTTGCTTGTTTTACTTGCTTCTGTTTATGTTATATTCTTTATAGTTTCGTAAATGTTGATTAGTATATTATTTACTCAACTTAAAAATTTTCAGTCAATTAATGTGCTGATTTTATGGGTTTTTCTTTTTTTTTCTTTTTTTTTTTTTTTTTTTTTTGTAAAGTTGAGGCAATACTGCTGAAAATGCTTAGGCTCGCAACGGTCCATTTGGGAACTTAAGATTCCGTAGCTACGTTTCATTTTCCGTACGCTGGTCCTCAAAAAGGTTAAAATTGATTGTCAAGTTTCTCTGAAAAGCAGATTACGTATTCTGTTTTCAAATCATTCGAGATGCTCGATAACCGAGCATACCACAACAAACAACATATTATACAAGAGAGAGCGCGGGAGAGGGGGATAAATGGCGCAGACCGCGCCATTGAAGTTTTGAAGAGGAGAGGGTAACTTAAGCGGGCTTTAATTTATTTTAGGGGGTTCAATGTCGCATTTGAAGGATGAGTGTCATCGCCAAGGGGGGGGGGGCACCACTGCATTATAAACACCTTGCGTTTAAACATTTCATAAACGTTTTAACATAGCTGCTACAGCGTTAACAATCGCTTTAAAACGTTTACTCAACGAAGTGAGCTCTCTGAGTAACCCCATTCGAAAAAAAGCAGAAGCAATTATTTGATTCAATAACCTTATAGAATGACAGGGGTGACACATCTGAGAAGCAATTATTTGATTTTAAAACCTTATAGAATGACAGGGGTGTCCGTCCGTCCCTGTGAGCAATGGCGCGCTTTTTATGACAATCCCCCCTCCCCCAAGAAACGATAATCCGAAAAAGGGCTAAGACTACATTAAATTTTCAATTACACGGTTTGTACCATACCGGTCAAGGGCGCCCATATGCAAAATTTTAAAGGGGGGGGGGGCTCAGATATTTTCCCCATGGTTTAATAGGATATTTTCCCCATAGAAACCGATTTCAGTACAGATTAGAGTTATTAAAATTTGACATTTTTAATAACTTATTGATTAATTGCTGGAGAAGAAATGATTTTACATTTTCGCAAAAAAAAAGTACTAAAAGCAAGGTTGTCCTAATTTCAAAGAAGATGGAGGGGGCTTGAGCCCCCACTTGCCCCCCCCCCCCATATGGAAGCCCTTGATACCGGTTTAATATATTTTTAAGTTTAACAACTCTCAATTTTAAACCTGCTAGTGTTGCCCAACGACTTGCCCATATTATCATTATCCCTCACTTCTTAATGAAAATTGTACATACGTACGTATTTAATCTTAATAACTGTCAAGTTCAAAACAATATGGAAAGCGTTTCTCTATCCTTTGTTTCAGAATTTCAGCACCGGATCTCACCAGGGGCGGATACAGAAAACCATTTGAAGGGGGATGGGGATCATGTTGAAGAAAGCCTTCCCCCATGAACGAAATTTCCGTTTTAAGTACGAAAAAATTCTGAAACTTTTTGGGGGTCAATAAAAAGCCCCAAATCGGTCAGGAATAAGGCACATAATTGGGGATAAACGTTGCAAATTAATTTCATAAGCAATAAAACAAAGTAGTTGTTCAAATATTTTCTTTGAAAAATAATTGATGTATTGAAAAGATAAGATACTGTCATCGTTTGCATTTTATGCATAAATTATTTGAACACAATGTGTACGGATACTATTCTCGAGAGTTCAGGGGGAGGGGGTCATGACCCCCACGACCCTCCACTGTATCCGCCACTCACACAACACATGCCCCTCCATAAATCCGCTCATATGATAATTAACAATTTTCGTTCTAAAAATATCGTTCGATTATTAAGGAATCTCACAATTATCGAAAATTCGAAGCCAAACATTCAACTATTACCCCATTCGAATAAAGCAAGAGAAAAGCAATCATTCGATTTTAAAAATCATTCCAAATCTATCCATTCCAAGAGCAAAGATCACCACCTATTAAGCTCTTCCCCCAAGAGCAATACCCCCAAAAGAGACAAAATCCCCTAAAAATTACAATTCCGCAGTTTACGTCAAAACTCCCCCCCCCCACCTCCCCTCTTATTTGCACCCATAGAAATGAATTACACGAGAAGTTAACCACTTGTTTTATTAAGAAATAACTAAGTACCTTTGTGCCGAGAAGTAACATGAAATAACAAACGTTTTGTATTCCAAATGTACAGAGTACTGCAGAAACGTGTTTTGGAGTTTTAAGGTACCCTTTTTTCAACAAAATAGTAAGCTTTTACATATAAGGTGCCATTCCTTTGTTACGTATGGATGATTTTGTCGATTTTTGACCCCTTCCCCCCATGTAAGGGTACGTAAGGTTTTTCAAACCCCTCCCCGTATTCTTACGTAAGATTCCATTTCGTTTTTCGAAATAATAAAATAACTAATCTAATATCACTGGAATCGAAATTTAATTCACTATTATTAAATTAAACCTTTTTGTGTGAAGCAATATTTACTAAAAAGTTGGAATATAGACTGAATGTGTTTTCGCCTTTTTTTTTTTGTATATGATGCGATAGTATGATTAAGGTGAAAAAGCAAAGTAAATAAAGCACAAATATTCGAGAAAATGCAGCATATAGCTATTTCAAGGCTACAATGGAGCCTTTTCATCAGTGCAAAAAGCACTGATGAAGTTCTCATGCAACTTCTGGTTGTGCTGGTGAGCTTTTTGCACTGATGAAGAGGCTCCATTGTAGCCTTGAAATAGCTATATGCTGCATTTTCTCGAATATTTGTGCTTTATTTACGTTGTTTTTTCACCTTAATCATATTGTAGCACAAAGCTTATATGATAATTTTTCATTTGATGCGATAGTAGTTAAAAATAAAACATGCCATACATAGTGCAATTCTTTTATTATGTTTTACATAATTAATTCTTCGTAAAACAAATAAAAAACAGTCATCCTAATACGTTTTTATTTTCCAGACGCAAATGAAACATCGGCTTGGAAAATACTGCGTAAGAATGCGTTTGAACCCCTCCCCCCCTCAAAGTATGTAGACATTTTTCCAACCCCACCCCCTGGGACCCTTACGTAATTAATGAATGATTCGTAAAGACATCCAGTAATGTCCTTACATCCACAATCTCACTATTTTGCGTTGAAAAAAGGGTTCCTTGAAACCCCGAAACACGTGTCTGCAGTGATCAGTATATTTGGGCTCTAAAACGTTTGTTATTGCCTATTACACTTGTATCATTACCCAATCGTATAGTCGAAGGTGAACGTAAGGGGGAAGACGTCCCCTCAGGTTTTCAACTTTAGTATTCCCCCTTTTTACCTGAACTATAATTTTAATGCCTCTCAAGTTAGAACCTTATAAGCGCCTCCAACCTTTACTTCCACCACCGGGACACACGACGCATGTCTCCCACAGACCCGTCCATGTGTTCATTCATTAACACTTTTCGCTCAAAACATATCATTAGACTACCAAGCATCCCCAAAGAATCATTTGATAATCAAGCATTCAACAGTATACATTCAATTATAACACTATTCGAATGAAACATTAGAAAGGCAATTATTTGATTGTAATACCATTTAGATCGCAAGGGTATCTATTCCTCAAGTGTGCTGGCACACTTTTTAAAATTAGGGATCCTCTTTCCCCCTCAAGAAGGACACTCCATAAAAAAGTCTAACGTCCATTAGGAATTTCAATGGCGCAGTCTGCGCAATGATCCACCTCCCCTGTGGGCTCCTCAGCGCTGCCCGTCTTTCTGGGTGAAGGGTTAAAAGGTTTCAATGCAAATTTTTTCGGAAGACAGAAAAAAACACCATGCTCATTCATAAGTAAAATCATTAACTTTTCAAAGCCAGCCCTTTGACCGCCTAAATGACGTATCCGCCCCTGTAACTAAAACACTTCAGAAGCAAGGTTGCCCACCCGCCCTGAGGTCAAGCCCCCCACCCTCAATATCGCAGAGACCTCCACCCAACAAATGAGAAAAATACCAGTTAAACCCTCCTCCCCAAATGTCAATAGCACAGTCTGCGCCATGACCCCCCCCCCCCCTCCATAGGTGGGCACCCTTGTCAGAAGTCAACTATATTGAGAGGTTCATTCGATTATCAAATCGATCGAAGATTACACTGCTCGAGTGATTGACATCTCGAGAACTCAATATCTTGAGAACTCAACATCTCGAGAACTCAACATCTCGAGAACTCAACATCTCAAGAAGTTCAAAGCGAGAACTCGAGCAGTTGATCGCTCGAGTTCTCAGAAAGTGATAATCGAGAACTCGAGAAGTTCATCGCTCGAGAACTCGAGAAGTTCATCGCTCGAGAACTCGAAAAGTGATAATCGAGAACTCGAGAAGTTCATCGCTCGAGAACTCGAAAAGTGATAATCGAGAACTCGAGAAGTTCATCGCTCGAGAACTCGAAAAGTGATAATCGAGTACTCGAGAAGTTCATCGCTCGAGAACTCGAGAAGTGATAATCGAGTTCTCGAATGATCTTGAATAATCGAGTGATTCGATTATGAGAACTCGATTATGCCCATCACTACCTTGAACACTCTTGGGGAAAAATAAATCCTTTGTACAGTTTCGCATCGAAGAGAGCCCCGGTGCTTCCACTTGGTAGAGAAACTGGACGTCAAAATTCTGTGGTAATGGCTATCCCCCGACGTATGTGCTCCAGGAAAAAATGGATACTAGTTCTAAGGGAAAGCATTAGGTCTGCAAATAGTGAGAAACCAATCGCATTATAAAACGGATAAAGGAGTCGTGCCAAGAAAAATTTACAAGTTTTAAACCAGTAATGACCATAAGAATGCGTTTTCTTTTTTTTTTCCACCCAAAACCTTATATTATATGATTTTTGTTTCCAAAACTTCATATTATATGATTTTTCCTTTTTTTCAAAACTTCATGTTATATGAATACAAACGATCTGGTTAAATTGCTGTTTTCAGAGACGGATGGTTTTTAACATTCTCTCTTTTTTAGCTGATAATGGATCTAAAAATTATTGAAAATGTTTTAGAGCAGAAAACTTTCATTTTTAGGGTTTATATTCTTTTACATTGTCCGATGCTAATCTTCTAAAATAAGTGGTCAAATAACCGTTATTAACTAACATAAACTCAGCTTTTCGTATTTCTGTCCATTCCCCTGGATGTCCTGTATCCAATGCTAAAAGTATTGACCAGGTAGACATTTGCATTCCGGAGGAGATATGTAGGTTACAGGCATACAGGCGCACGTGGGTTTTAATAGTATAAGATATAAACGCAAAAGGCTACTTACTATTTGTTTCCTTACTTATTAATAGCAATTGATTACGTGGTTATTAAAGTTAATTGCTTCTTTATTATTGCTACGGTAACAACATTTTTGCTTCAATAAAACTAGTTCAATTGATAATAGATTTATTTTTCTAAATCAGTTGTATTTTTAGATTCAAACCTTTATTCCAGCAAAAATCAGTTGTATTTAAGATTCAGATTTTTATTCCAGCAATTATTTATTTCTTTGCAGAGATCAACGATTAAGGGAAAAATTTAACTGCCCTTACGGGGCACGCGGTGACTAATTCAATTGGCGATTAAAAAGTTATCTGTCAATCACCACCAAATATATACTATTAAAACCTTTGCGCGTCTGTAACCCAATATCATCCTCACTGTCAATGTCTACCAGGTCAATACTGGTACCAGGGGCGGACTGGCCTGCGCCCTCAAACATGTGGGACTTTTTTTTATTTCCTTTTTAAAAAAAGGAAGTATTGTATTCGCAAAAAAAATTTCAGTCAAAAATCTCAATTTTACTCACCCCCGAATGAATATTGAGTTTCTTTCTTTTTTTTTGCCTCGACCACACGTAGAAAAGTGCCTAAGAACGTATAGACATGCGAGATATCCATAATGACGATTCCCGAGTTAATTACAACGAATTTTCTCGTGACGTCTGTATGTACGTATATATATATATATATGTATGTCGCATAACTCAAGAACGGTAAGTCCTAGAAAGTTGAAATTTGCTACGTAGACTCCTAGTGGGGTGTAGTTGTGCACCTCCCCTTTTGGTTGCATTCGGGTGTTTCTAAAGGGGTCTTTTGCCCCTTTTTCTGGGTAAATCATTGTTAATTTCGATGTAAACTCAAGTGGTGTTATCATTTGATGGACACTTGGCGATATATCACCAGTCTTTTGGTCGCCAAGTTTTGTCGCCAACTTGGCGATTTTTTTTAATGTCTGTTTCAATTTGGCCACTGTTGGTGATATTTAGAGAGTAAACTATTGAATCACATTAAAATTACCACTAATGGGGAAATGACATTAAATTGGAGCAAAAGAAAGTCATGTGATGCACACATCGGCTCGTTTAAAATGGAAAATCTAAAGAAAAATGTTTGCCATATTTTATTGTTTCACTGTTCTATATTTCACAAATATACTCCTCCAGAATGAATCTCCTTTAAAAAATATCGTTCACAAGTGTCTAAAGAAGTTTCTCTGTTTTAAATTTTATTCAACAGCATGATGCCACAAATATTTCAATATTTGTAGTTCTGTAATTTTTATGCGTCGCAACGTTGTTTTTCTCTCTCATTCTTGACAAGTTGATTGCTGGATATGATATAAAAGGCAGTTATTGAAATATGTAACGAACTAGATGGAATGGAGTTAAATAGAAATATGTTAAAAAAAAAACATTAGAGAGTGCGTAAACAACGTTAGAACTATATTACAACTCGTAGTAAACAAAGCAATAGAGTAGATAAACAAATTTTTACAGGTTTTTAACTTGGCGATAGAGCGTAGTTTATATGTTTTGTTGATAAAATTGGCGACGACGTCACATAGAATATTTAGTTTGCTTGCTTTATTACCTGCGTACGTATGAGGCAAATTACAGCAATGACAAGCTTGACAAGCCAATTACAGTAAATCATTTGTGAAACATTAAATATTTACTGCTGTAGATTTCGTTGATGCTAACCCAGGGGCGTGCACAGAAGGGGAAAAGAGACACCTGTTGGCCCAGGCCCGAGCGCCTTAAGGAGGGCCGAAATTTTTTAAATAATGGGAGACATATATGTAGAGACGTAGGGGTAAACAATATGGAGGGAGGTCCGTAAAAGTCATTTTGACAACCCCTCACATTTCTGTGCACGCTACTGCTGACCAGTCAGAAGGTTGATGACCCAGCTGCTAACTTAATTGACATTTCACAGATAAATAATATCTAAAAAGTAAAATTTTAAAATTTTGCTGTTAAAATGGAGATAACAAGCTCTCCTAAGTCAATTTATCTTTTGATCTGTCCTACCTGAATAGAATTTCTAGAAATAAATCGATTGGGACAGAATTTCTTTACTCGAAAGATCTTAATCGGAACACATCATTCCCATTTTCAATTGATTAATGAAGTTTCATGAATCTAGAAGAGATAGAAAATATAAAATTATAAGAGAAAAATTTAGTCATCTATGAGTCCTGACAAAACTAGCGGATCTGATTTGAACAAACTTTTCATCAAGAGCATTTGACGTAGAATTTATGGATAAACGGATTTCTTAAATGATTAAATCAAGGCAACTGAAAGAATTTTTATAACTTATCAATTAAAGACTATTTAACAATTGAACAATTTGGATAATTATGTTCAGTATCTGCGAGAGAAATCAAAATTTTTGCATGTAAAAGAGCTGAATATTGTGGAAAACAAAATTCAAAACAATTGCGAGAACTCTGAATACACGCGGTGTTTTATGTCTGTTCTGTAGAAAAAAAAAGTAAAATGTTCTAGACTAACATCCGAAGAAAATGTCAAGGTGGTAAAGTTTAAAAATCTCCAGAATGCAAGAAAACTTTTAGCACACGATTCTTTTTCAGGTGATGAAACTTCATAGTGCTTTGTATCAAATAAAAAAATGAATAAACGGGGTGGGGAAAAAATAAAAGTATAGGAAGCCAAAAAGACGACGAGCACATGAGTAGGATCAAGTAGCATCGTTCAGTTCTGGACGAACTTCTTATTTAGCTTTAATTTGATGTAATAGTTTTATATTTAATGACAGTCAATCGTTAAGCTTAACGTTTCATGAGAGAGCTCGTTAAATACGTGACGATCACATTACAATGAACAAACAAGTTAAAAATACAACTGACTACGCAACTAATGGCGAAAATTTGATCAGTTCCTAAATAAAGGTTCGAGCAAAATCACTGAATCTAACGAATTTGTAACATATTTTGATTGTCTTTTTCCTCTAATTGTCCCATTAGTTAACTTGACTCCCCAAGGAGATAAAGGTTAGGTTAAAATAAGAAATAACAACGCACATATTACAGATTACTGCAATTTTTGCTATTCTACGTTGTTATTTCTTATTTTACTTTTCTTCCAAAAGGTATTTATTTAACTTTAAAGGTTAGGTTTTTCATCATTAGCAGTCGTGTACTGTAGCAATTACGATGTTCATTAACAAGACAGGAAAACGATAGATGAGCAATGTACGATTGTGAAATCAGGCACAAAAAAAGTGCTCGGTAAACTTTATCGTATTCCCTGTCTACTTCTGGTTATTAGATTCTCCATTGGAGCCACAAAAAACTTCTGGTTATTAGATTCTCCATTGGAGCCACAAAAATTGTGCTTTTAATAAGAACATAGAAGGGTGTATAAGTTAAAAATTGTCATGACCTCTTTTAAAGTAAGTTTATTAATGGGTAATCGTAACTCAACATTTAAAAAAAAATTGGCACTACCTGTATTGGGATGGTGAAAAAGTACCGTAAAATGGGGCTACTTGAGCCTCCAGGGGCTACTTGAACCCATAAGAAAAAAGTGTTTAAAATCCGTCCTGATCCTATATAACTCAATGTATAGATTTAAAAAACTTTCTCCATGACAGGTAGTAGTACTAGGTAGAGGTTGGAGCATGAAACAAAGTTTCTGCTATTCCCGCCTTTTTCTGATTGAGGGAATGATTGCAAGTTGTCTAAACAGTTGCTTTTTGTGTCTGCAATTTTTCACACCATGTAAACATCCGATATCAACAAGATCAAGATAGTTTTATGTTTTCAATTATATTTCTTAATAAAATAATAGTGATTTAAGGTTATAGCTATATAATTAACACAGTAACTAATATAAGTTAGTAAAAGTGCACTTGTTGCCTAAAAATGGGGCTACTTGAACCCAGCATTCAAACAGCCTCAAACCACATTTCATCACTAAATTATTTTAAGAAAGGTTTGTAATCTTTCAAAATAAAGAGGTTAGTTACTATTCATACCCGTTTTTTGCAGATCTAGGGATAAAAAGGGTCCGAAAGTAAAAGAGAACCAACCCCTTGAAGTAGGAAATAATGTGGATTATTAAGAGGAAAAATTACAATTGTATCCAGATTCAACTAATTCCGGAGAAATGTTTTAGAGAGCCCATTTTGACTTGAGTAAATCAATTCTAAAAAGAAAATTAAAAGATTGTTCACAAAACAGGCCTGGGCATCCTGTAGTATTTAGTATCTAGGAAGAGCCGGGGTATTCTTTCTTTCTAATATTTAAATAATGAGCATTTCAATTGGTTTTAGCCGTAGTTAGACTATGTTTCTATTTGAGAAATTATGTTTGCCTAAAAATGTGTTTTTATGTATACGTTGATTTTATATTAATTTATATAAATAATTTGCAATTTATATAAATAGTTTGCTCACTAGAATGTACCTTTTCAGTTTATTTTTACAAAATCATTGGTCCTTCTTGATACCAACACCTGTTTTACAGCTTTTTCTAATGGATTTGCTGAGTGGGACCAAGTAGCCCCAGCGCGGGGCTACTTGAACCCAATTTTTAAAAGTAGAAAAAAATATATATAAAGAGTTTAAATTGTTGTTTAAAAAAGGTTTTAGGTGATTGCAGAACGTCTGAAAAGTGGTAAAAACAAGGTTATCAATTCACATTATGGGTTTAACAAAGCATTCAGTGTAAAGCTCGCAAAAAATATAAAATTTTGAGTCCAAGTAGCCCACTTTACGGTAATCGTGTTTTTACCAAATGAATGGAAATGCCACACTTGAAGCGTAATTAACATCCTTATAACAGAAAGGTGAGGAATGTGGGGCAAAGTGAAATGGCTAAGATGACTGAGTTTTTTCAAAATGAACAAATTGGAAATTCGTTTTAAAAGTTACAGTACATAAAGAAAGAACAACGTATTAAAAAAAAAACTTTCATTGAAACATTTTTTATTTTTGACAGTAATATGGAACCTTCAAAAAAAAGTGGAAAATGTTTACTTTTTCTTTTCGGGGTCAAAGTGAAAAATGAAATATTTTTCGAATGAAATTTTTTCCATTTGATTATAAAAAGTATTTTTAAAGAAATGAATCTGTAAATAAAATTTTTAATGGATAAATAAAAAGGAAAGAGAACAATAAACGAATAATTTAATTAATTAATATGTGAAGAAAAATAAATGAGTGAGTAAAAGAGTGAATGAATAAGAAAACAAGTGAATAAATGAATGAATAAGTGAATTACTAAACGAAGGATCTTAAATGAATTAACTAGTAAATGATTGAGTGAGTAAATGAAATAAGCTATTTCACTTTGCCACATCCACTTTGCCCCGCATGTACTCGACTACTTGAGCAAAATATTTAAAATGCAAAAAGGCTTAATACTAACTAAATTATTCGAAGGTCACAATTAATATTGAAAATGTTAATAACAAGAACTTTATAATTTTATAATATCAAAAATAATTTTTGACTTACAACAAATTTTAAAATAAAAGTATCAATTTTTGAAAATTGCCTGTATTATCTTATGCTTCAATCTTCGGAGCTTCTTTTTTTTGACTGGAATAGACTATATGTGCAACTACATTGGGAAAATATTGCCAGATAGGTGGCGCTAAACGCAGAGTAGATATTTCACCTTTTCACTTTGGCCCGCTACTTCACTCTGCCCCACTAAAGCCCCGGTTTGAAGGCTTTATGCCTCACATTCCTCTATTTCACGTCTTGCGGGAAAAAACCTAGCTATATATTATATCTTCATATCTCCGTTAAGTTTAGAAAATAGAGCATAAAATGTCACTGTTTAGTGATTAAATACGATTTATGTAAAATTTTGATAGCTAATAATTTTGCAGGTTTCGAAATGTACTAACAGCAAGAAATTTTGTTACAAAAAAAATTAACGCTAGACTTCATTAACTTCCTGTTCAAGATTAAATTTTTACAATGTTTTTTTTTTTCAGTTATTATGAGCGTCGGTGTTTTCAATTTTTAAATCAAACTTCATCTTCTACGGCCCCGCGATGCGAATTTTTCCAAGACAATAATTATAATCTTGAATTTAGTAATCTTGATGTAGAATTTGTTTTTCTTTATTCTTAATTTTTCTTCTTTTAGAACCGAGTGATAGCCAACAATAGCTTGAATCACAAAGAAGTGTTGTTGAAAATAGAAGAAGTAAATGAAAAAGCTGAAGAGCAAGAAACTGTTGAAACTGATGTTACCAAGGTAAGGTTAAACTTCACGTTCTTTCGAACACTGCAATGACACCGTATCAGAAATATTTTTCATTATGGGATTTTTAGGCCATGCGCAAGGCTTGAATCTTAAAAAAAAAATATTCTGGCTTGCAATAGTTTTTGCTTTAAACTCATTGTTTTAAACTGTACTAATAAGGTACAGGAATTCGGGGTTACTTTGAGTCATGCCAGTTAACTTTGTGTCATTTCAAATTTTAGTTTATTTGACTGAAAAAATAAAAATTAACTCGAAGGCCCAGTGCAAATTTTGCGAAAACTCTTGCAAAAGACTTTTGCAAGATTATAAAACAAGTTGTCTACCCTTAATTTAACCCCCCCAAAAAATGTCAAATCATCCAATAACTCAAAGGTTACTATTTTTGAAGTTGTTTAAAGTGCTCCTCTACTAGCTGCATTGCCCGGCGTTGCACGGTCAACCTCGGAAATAAAAGTTGCGTCAAGTGACGCATGTTGAACGATCAGAATTAAATAAATGAAAAGAATATGGTGAAATTTTTCCTCAACGTGTAGAGAAGAGAAACTTTATGACTCGAAGTTTAAATTTATACCTCTGGATTGCTTTAAAATCCCAAAAATTCATTCATTGTTAGTGATAGGCGCAAGCAGTAAGTTTCAATGATTTTCTGGTGAGAACCCTCAGGGAGGTGGGGCTTGCCCCCCCCCCCCCACCCGCAGCATTTAGGCGAAAGAACTCTATGTGAATTCCTAAGCATCAAAGGACATTTGTGCCAAGCTAGCAAAGATCTAACGCAAACTGTTGATTTGGATAAGGAAAGCCCCCCCCCCCAGGGAGATCATAATCAATTCTTTCTGAGTGCTTTAAAAGCAAAGAATGGAATAAAACTCAAAATATAAGTAGGGGAAATTCAATATAGATAAATTTGCGGCTCAAAGTTACCCTGAATAGTTGTCACCTTTCTTTTGTTTCATTACTCATTGAGTAATTAATTTGTATGTTGCAGAATTCTCGTATTTCGGAAGTTGAACGCAATGACAGCGGCGTAGGGACTGAGACCAGCAAGCCATCTAGAATGAAAGTATTGCCAGAAGACTGGGAAGAACAATTATGTGCTGATTGTGATAATCAAGTTGAACCAATTGAGGAGGAATCTTCCGGGCTTTTGTTCAGTCCACTTGTTTGTCGCAAATGTGAATTTCGTCGAAGCGAGAGGAAGGAGATAATAATAGAGTTTGTGGATACTGAATTAAAGTACGGTAGAGATTTGAGAATTATAACAGAGGTAATGTACATTCTTTGGCGTATAAATTTCGTTACAGTGTACAGATGTCCTTCGTATAACACGGTACTTGAACAGCGCGGTTTCGATATTACACGGGAAGAAATTTGCGACTATTGTAACACAGTTTCGATACTACGCGGTACGAATCAACCGTGTTATACGAGAGACACCTGTACCTAGTACCTAACACTAAACTGTTGATCGACTGTTTTCGTATGCAATATTTTAAATTACTCTTGAAAATGAACAAGAACTTAACTAACCCTTTAAGTTGAAATTTGTTCATAAACTACTAAATGCAATTAATTTATTAGTAATATTTTTCCATGTTGAGACATGAGAGCCTTAATGTTCGCAGAAAAAATAACTTAATAAATAAATATATTTGAGTAAAATTTTGTTTAAAAAACGTACTGAAATTTTTAAAAAAGAAAGAAATATATTCTGCATTTATTCTATCATGCTTCTATTTTTATTCAAACTTGCTTTTTAATTGAAAATAAAATGAAGGTAATGTTATTAACTAAGTATTTAGTGATTGAATAATAAATTAATTAAGTTTTAGAAAAGACTTGTAGCTTTACGTCTTTTATGGACACGTTATACACACATGTCACAGCCGTTAACACAAAATCTACTGACCCAAATTTCATAAAACGTGACGTGCATGTTATGTATATCGCCGTTTAGTAGTTTTATGCATAAATAATCGGCATACACAACCGCAAAGCTTATGGATCTCAAACAGTTTATTCGCTAAGTAAAGCCTCTACAAAGCCTTCCATTAAATGAACGTGGAAGTAAAGTAGTCAATAATCCTTCAACTACCACAAAAATTTGAGTAACTTAACTCAGGCCCATCATTCGGGCGATCGGGGGAAGGGGCTATCAATTGTAAACAAAATGTAATCCGTAAAATACATGCATTTTTGTATGTATTTTATTGTTTTTTTCTTATAAAATGTATTAAATACATAACCTCCCCCCCCCCCCGTAAAATTTTAAAATGACGGGCCTGACTTACCTATTATGCTGCAGTTGATATCAGAAAAGAGATTTTTTATTCTTTTGGACCTTTCTACAGTATGGTTGCAGAAACTGCACTATTTTATTAATTCTTGCTGTGGTTCGGCAAGGGCCGTGGTGGCCTGGTCGGTAAGGCGTCGGACTTGTGACCGGAAGGTCCCGGGTTCGATCCTCGCCGGATCGAAGATCCACCGTCTTCATTAATGGTGACTGGGGGACGCTAAATATGCTCGTGGTCACAAAGTCCTCCAAGTGAAACAATACCTCTGGGGATGCTGGACCAGGGATTGCTTGGTTTCTGGTATGGTTCAAAAAATCAGAGCTGTCTTCAGGGTCCCATCCAACTGGTTAAGCCGCAAATAGTGGTAGGTACGGGGACTCTGGGAGTGAAAAGTGGTTTGGCAGATTTTGTTTTTATTATTTTTTTCATTTAACCATATATTCGATAATTTCAAATATTTCAGCAATTTTGATTCGACATGAACCTGTCATTAAAAATTCAAATAAATACAGCATTTCACTCACTGCTGCTCGCCCTTGTCTAGTGGTCAGAGAAATCTGACTGTCCCGGGTTCGAATCCCGGCTCGGGTATGGATGTACTTTCTCTCTCCGGTCCTTGGAATTTCTGTGTATGAATGTGTTGTTTTGCTGTGAATGGTTGCCTACCCTATATCCTTATGGCATGTGTGTACTTTGGAAGATGGACTTCACACCAAATTACGGTATAGTTGAAAAAGTGAAGCAGCACACTCCAAATAGCCTAGCCGGCACAAAACAACAACATTTTGTTCACTGTCTACTTAGACTTTCACGCAGTATTGTATTTTTTTTCCAGAAATTACTTTTATTTTGCCCCTGATGTCAGTATAGGTGGACCTGCATAGTAGATTTTTGCTAAGATGACACTCATGCCCTTTTTTAAGAATTTTCTTTGGCGCATTTGATATCTTTTTTTTTTTTTTTTTAATTTATTTTATTTATATGCAACAACAACAATATATTTAATAGCGGATTAAATTTTCAACTAGGAATTTTACCGCCCGATGGAAATAGCTGGATTGCTCGCAAAAGACCACCTGTTGAGTATATTTCTCAACTTAGAAGAACTAGTTGAAGTGAATACTAAATTCTCGGAAAAACTCCAGGATGCTTTGGATATTGCAATGGAACATGGAGATGAAGTAAGTTCAATACAATGTGTATAACTTTTCATAAAAATTCCTAATATATTAAACAGACTTGAACCTTGTTTCAGCAAACACGAGTTTTTATTATTATTATTTTTTTTTTGTTTGTTTATGGATTGTAAAATTTGAACGATGATATAAAACAGCATAACGTGTCATTTTATTATATAGTAAAAAATATTAACCTAAACGTAATATTCATTTTTTCTCGTATTTTGCACATATGTCGCATTTTTAGTCAAAAGGTTAAAACAAATGTATTATTAATAAAGAAATTATTTTATCGTATTTGATGGTCAATTTTACGTTTTTCTTTCCATTGCCAGACCTAAAAAAACGTTCCTTTTTCATTTTAGGATTATACAACTGTGAATATAGGAAAAATCTTCTTGGAAACATCTAATATGTTGCACGCATTTGAAACTTACTGCGTGAAACAGGTAAGTTAACAAGAAGCGCGTATTTTTTATATATGATGCCCAACTTAAGAGCTTTATAATTATACTTAAATTCAGACTATTATTATGTTAAAGAAGGTATAATTCATTTAAGAACCTAAAAAAAAGCTGTTAGTTCTATTAGAAATCTCCACAAGCATTCAATTTGGGGAAGGTATAGAAATTTCAGCTATGAAAAATTAATATATTATGTGTAAGTTATAACGTTTAAAAATTATGCGAATAGTTCAAAGACTAATGTTATAAATATATTTTAATGGCTTTAGTTAAATGCAAAGCAGTGCTAAAAGATTCGCATAACCAAAGCAGAAGTATTTCATTCAACCGATTAAAACAAATTCTTTCTTTCGCAAACAATTTAGCATTCTGTGTATAGAAAGAAAGCTAAGTGATTTCTCTCGCCCGATGACACTATGAAAAAATTTGGAAAAAACCAGACGCCTGAATTAATGATAATAAACTTTGCCTCTGGGCCGAATTTTTTTTTTTTTTTAAATCAAAATTTGAAATTCGAAAAACGTTGCGCCTACAGACCCACATACACGACAAAAAAATTTATTCCAACAAAAATATTTTTAGATCTCATGCACGAGACCTAAAGTTTATAATTTTCAAAAGAAAATTCGTTTTTTCTATTTTTTTAAACTGAGGGTTTTTTTTTTATTTTAATTTTTTATTTTCAAGTAGACTGTTGTTAACAATGAAGTTGAATATCATTGTTAAAAAAAAGGCTTTACTTTTACGCAATATTTAAGTCTTCCGCATAGTAGTACTCAAAAATAAGGATTTTTAGAAGTTAAAGTTAAGTTTTTCATTATGACACTATTCTCTTGCGATCCTTATGTAAAATGACCCCCTAAATCAAAATACGACCTCCGCTCTACCCCATCACCCAATACTCTTTGAAAGTAGTTCCCCCTATTTATTTTTTAAAACTTTTTGACAATTTCATGGCTATTATTTTGATTTAGAGGAGAAGGGAGCATTGTGTTAACGGTTAACGTTGTTCTGGAGGGCTAGAGAAATGAAAAGTTCAATAACATAAACATTTGTAGCTAGGAATTAGATTTAGGGTGGTTAGTATTCCCAATTAAAACATTTAAAGTATCACCAATAAAAAAAAAATTGTGTGTGTTTCTCGACATTTTTTACTTATTTTTCGATCTAAAACCGGCGTATCGGCCTCACTTGCGCCAGGCACTAGCGCAGCCAGAAGGTACCTTTGGAGAAGTGAGTGTTTGATCTTAGCAGTCCTTACATGGGTATAGTAAACTGTCATACTAGAATTGGGAGTATGTGTTAAAACCAAATGTTCTTGACCCTCAAAACCCTCTTGACAGTCAAAACTCCCCTCGTGGCACCCTTAAAAGTTTTATCTTTCATAGACTCCATTCTTAGTTCTCGGTGTTAGCACCACCTACATGCCTTTTGCTAATCTTGTACTTACGGGGGGGGGGGTCAATTAATGAGATAATTATCTAAATTAAAAAGCTAATTATGCTTAAATCTTAAATAGTTTCTTGTTTAAATAAATTTTCTTTATCAGAGAAAGATGTTAATAAACACTCTGTATTTCTTTTAGTTAAAGAAATCTCATTGCACTCATTCTGTTCTTGAAGCGTAACTTCCCTTTTCCTCAACATATTTTCTGAAGAAATCTGCTATGACGTCTCTCTTGACGTCAAAAATTTTCTTTAAAATTTTTACTCTGTTTCTAATTAGATTACTACTTCCGTGCGCTCCCGTTGAAACGTTGCTAAAAATATGGACGCTAAAATTGATTTCTAAATATTTACGGTTTAAAACAGAAGAGACGTGAAAATAGTCCCATCAGTCATGAAAGAAAATATTTTGAAGAGTTTTGGTACCGTCTTTAAATTTGAAAATAGCTATTTTAAGACTTAGTTGACTTCAATTCTGCAAGTAGTGCTACGTTGACTGTCATTTCTCACTTCTTTTATCACACGATCTGAATAACAAACTTCATCGTAAATAAATATAGTTAAAATATCTAGGCTTATCTCTTTCAGCTACATATTTTGTTCTAATGAATAACAAAATAGATAATTAACAGCATAAGTACATACGATTGATGCAACAAAAATTAAAAATTAACTTGCTATAACGAAGTCTGATACTACTCAACGACTACGGCTCAAATTAATGAAAGCATTTTTGATGCTCCGTGGAAATTTAAAATAATAATGTTTCGCAAAAACGCATTTTAGGCATTCTTCGGTGACCATTATAAAATTAGCAGCCGGCTGTCCCCGAAAATTATTGGATATTTAAGTAGTAAGAAAGCAGGAGGCCCGGATGGGTGCTCGTCCACGAAAATGTTTCAGAATCGAAGGTCTGAAAAAGCACTTCTTTCATGTGTTTGGTGAAGTTAGAGTAAAGGGTGCTCTCCCTTTTACGACATTGAATCTCTGAAAATGCAATTTTTAGTCATCATGGCAATTTTAAGGAAATTGTTCAGAGATCCTGAATCTTTCCCTCCCTAAAAACGCATTTTGAGGCGGTCTTTGTCTACCTCAAACATAAGCGATTCCTTACCGAAACTAGTTTGAAATTGAAAACCCCAAAACGCTATTTTAGGCTATGTCCGGTCAATTTAGGGTAGAAGAGGCACTACTTTACTCTGGAAATTTTTCGAAATTGAAGCCCTAGAAATGCAATTTTAAATTATCTTTGGTTACATTTTAGAGGAACGTAGATATCGAGGACTTTCGTGCGGATATTTTCTAAAACTAATAACCTCTAAATCAGGGCTGTGGAGTCGGAAGAATAATGGTCGACTCCGAATCCTGGATTTCGAAACGTCCGACTCAAACTCCGACTCCAGCTTCTTTATTTATTTATTTATTTTTCCAACTCCCTGCCCTCATGAGAAGGGGAAAAAACCCCTAAACAGAGATTGAAATATTAATTCCTTTTATGAAATTTTCGCGTTGCATTTTATTGTAAATCTGACATGTATACAACATTAGAATTTCAACTTCAAAATCAAATTATCCAACAGTTGCGATTTCTAGAGTGATATTACTTAAAAATCCCATTTCTAAAAAAAATTGAATAGAATTAATTTGCTTCCCTGTAATGTTTAACAAATAGATGTTGATCAAATCCTGTGGTTTCAATTTTTGAAAGCTGTAACGTAAAAGAGATTTTTTTTTTTTTTTTTTGCTGAGTCACACACACACAAAACTTTTTTTGAAACTAGGCGGTCCCCTCCCGGGCAGTACCCATCTGATGGGTAACGCCTCAACTTAATTTCAGAGTTTACAAAAATTAAAATACTTTAATTCTGAAAAATTTCTCCAATAATAAATTTTAAATTTCAACTTAAAATTTTAAACGAAAATATTGCATTATATTGCGGAGAGAGGTCGGGTACATGTACGTCTGGAGCAAATTTTACCCAAAATGCGGTGGTATACAGCTTTGTACGAATAGCTTTTACTATACCTGCATTTCTTGGCTAAGTTTCTTATTTTAATTTTATTGGGGCAGCTTTAGAATTAACTTTCATAAGAAGATTTTAGGATTAACTACAATTATTCAGTGTTGTAAACCATAAATCATGTACTGATTTTATTTTGAAATTTTTAGTGATAACCAAGCTTTCTGAAATAAAATCTTTAGATTTAAAAAAAATATTTTTTATCGGATCTTTTGGATTTGCGCTTTCGTGCCAACACTTAGTTGGCACTCTTAACACTTAACCCAAACACTTACTCTCTAATTTACCAAGCACTCTCAGAAGTTTCTCAACTTGCTCAAGTGATTCATATATTCCTTTTATTATTTTATAACTGAGATCAAGGTAAAAAACATTATTTTTATTTGAAAGTGATTACTTAGAAAATGTTAAGCAACAAAACTGTTTGCTGACAGTTGCTATCAGTTACATAAAGTTAAAAAATAAGCAAACTAGGAGTCGGCGTAGGTAGCTGTTACATAAAGCTAGATAAACAATCAAGGCAACTGGTTGCCACAATGACAATTATTTTCTTATTAGTAGGCCTTTATACATGTAATCATATTGATTGGTAGTCAGTTTCTGAAAAAATGCATGGAGAATCAGTGAAAATTAAAGAAAAAAAAAGAAACCCAGAGTCGGAGTCGGCATGTTTTCGAACGACTCCGACTCCTTTACCCCAAAATCTGTCCGACTCCGACTCTTCAACTCCGACTCCACAGCCCTGCTCAAAATGCAGTTTTACGTTCCAACCTCTGAAATTGCCTCTTGGGACACGGACCCTAACCACCTTCCCCCCGAGATCTGGTTCTGCTGCATTTATTGGTTTATGTATGGAAATTCTGCCTGAATAATACAAACTTTCTATAACACTTTTGAAAAAACTCTAAAATCTATTGAAACATAGTATCTAATTATTTCATATTGTTTTCATAATAATTTAAAGGTTTAATTTTTGAGACAAATGGGATATGCTTTGCCTTAAAATAGGTGTTTAACCAAGAGAAGGGTTATTAGAAATGCTTTGTGTCCGGAAGCCTGAATACAATTCATAAATCAATTTTTTATCAACGGCAAAACAGACGCATTTAAGTTCTTTAAAAAAAAAAAAAAAAAAAAAATCTCGAAAAATTTCAGCGAAAAGCTGGAAATAGTTTCAGGATTTGAGCAAACATTTTAACCTGCATAACTTTAAATACTTGCGCAAATCAAGGTTACATACAAAATTTCTTTAATGTCTACCAAAATTTAGAACTCATTTATGCCAACACATTATATGCGAATAAGGTAATCAGTGTAGATAATTTTATGGGATTTTTTTTTCTTCGGTCATAAATTTCCTAAATCGGCAATATTTTCATTCTGAAAACAATATGATTTGTAATTAAATAAAGTATTCTTTTTACTAAACAAAATTCATGTGGAGGATTAAAATTAATTTTCAGTTCGCTACAATAAGTTATAATATCAATTACTACTTTCAAGTTTTCATTCCGTTTCCGAAGATAATATCTTAAATGTCGAGGAAAATAGCTATTTTCTCAAATCATTAGACAAGAACTAGAATAAAACAGTTTAACTAAATGCTAACATGTATCGCATATAAAGGTCCATAACCCCATCAGGTGCGGGACAAAACGACGCTTAAATTTCTTAAACATTTTGTCACATCGCTTAATATTTTAATTAAATAGGGGTAGTAAGCATAATTTTTAATCTTTACGTTTGATACAAAGATACTCCTGAAACAGTTATATTTTTGATAAATATTTTATTTAATGTAAAATTTAATTCATTTGCATGCGTCACGTGCGGGACATCCAAAGTCAACCTCTTGTAACTTAGTTATGAATTACTTAATATTTTTGCTCTATTGATACATTAGAGGGAAAAGGTTCCAGTGTAAAGGAAACATATCTCATTTGTTGAGAAACAATAGTTTAAACCTTTGAAAAAAAATTATGTATTGGGCCATTCCACGAAAAAGTAGTCACTTTGTCCCGCAAGTGACTGTTCATATATTTCATTAAAAAGTAATTATTTAAAAAAATTAACGACAATCTTTTGCTTAAGGAATCACACATTCATTTGTAATTTGTTAAGCAATATCTTTTTTTTCATTACCTTTTTAAATTAATATATTTAATGAATAATTTGAGGCGTCTCGTGCGGGACAAAATTAGTTTTCCGTGGAATGGCCCTGAATAGTTTGCTCTTTCAAATTTTTATTGTTACTCAAAAACATTTTCTGTTTCATAGGCTTCAGCCTCAGTATTATTGAGCCACTTGGAAAAGGAGAAAGAATTGCTCAGAATTTTTTTGAGGGTTTCGCAAATGGAAAATACACTACTAAGACGTATGAACCTGCCAGCTTTTCTGATGGTACCAGTTCAGCGAGTCACAAGGTAATACTGAACGATTTTCCATCTTAAAACTAAACGTACGATTTTAAATTTGAGATAGGTTTAAAATTGTGACTAATTATCTAAGTATACATAATCCGAAAAGTCATTGACAAACTTTAAAAACTCATAGAAAAACAACAAATTGTCGTGTCAATATGCGGTTTGCTCCATAATACTTCATAAGTTCAAGAATGTTTTATGACATCGTAAAAACAGGAAAATAAAGAAAGGGGGGAGGCAAAAATTACAGCTGTAAGTAATTGCTGTATCGTCACAGTAAAAATTAATTTTTCAAAATTGAGACGATAAAACCGTCAATGTAAATTACCTATATACAGTATAACTTCGATTTAACGATACCCGATTTAACGATTTCCTCAATTTAATGATACATTTCACTGGTCCGGATTTGATTGCATTGAATGTCCGTGCTTCTCGATTCAACAATAAATTTTTCCAGTCCCTTGACAATCGTTAAATCGGGGTTATACAGTAATTACACTTTTTTCTTCTCTTCATGTTTTATATGGCACAAACCGCATATTGAAACAACAGTTTGTTGCTTTTCTATGACCTTTTAAAATGTGTCAAGGACTTTTTGGACTACAACTGTCAGAAATGGAAATGTGAAGCCCTTAAATGGGAAAAAGCACATGGTTTCTTTTAGAAAAATAGCGGGTTGAATTTCTTAAAAGTTATTCAAATTGTACTTAACCCAAAAAAAAATTTTTAGTACTTACATTAATCGGGAATTAAATAGTCATTTAAGATAACTTGTGATGCACTTTCATGACAAGATTATCAAATAAATTTTCTACTCTTTATTTTACCAAAAAATAAAATATATATTTGCACAGCGCATTGCACAGTTTAACAGTTCTCAAGTTACTATTTGGAAGTTACTTTTGAACTCTTAGAAATTGCTCTTCCTACATTGTAGTTTTCTATGCAATATTATAAATGATATGAATCTTGCGGCATTTTGAAGCACAAAGTGAGAAGTTAATATTTTGAAACGTTGTTCTTCTTTAAAGTTGCACTGCTTTTATTAAAATAATTTATTTTGCATCCCATTTCTGACGTCACCCAAAATTCTTGAATGACAGGATAGTTTGAACCAGGCTAATAATTAATTTTAACGTGATTTAATAATTATTTGTATATTTTGGCTAACAGTACAATACTTTAAATGTTTTTCTTAGTTTTATAGCAACAAATGTACTAAAACTAATTAAAATATGTGTGGGGCCGTTTGTCGTAGATTAATTGAGGCTTGCAAATACTGTAGATTTTATCGAGGGTTTTTTTTTTTGCAATAGTAAAAAGTACTCTGAGTTAGAAATCGAAATGAATCTGAAATATAGCACTTCATAAAAATTAAACGCTTTAAAATACATTTTAATCTTTATTTTGCGAGCTGAAACACAGTTGATAAAATGTCTTTGCACTATACCCACAGCAAGAAACAAGTGCCATAATAATTCAGATGTTTATTTAAGAACATTAAATTTGAAAATAAACTCCGACCAACGTAAATGCATCATTGTGACATTTTGTTTTGATTATCATTAAACTTGATGCATGAAGTGGAACAATTAATAAATTGCGTGTTTTTTTAACATTCCAAACTTTCCACTTCCCAGCTCAGTCCGGAAGAAATTCTTAAGCATTGCAGTCACTTTTAAAACTTATTTATCTTACATAATTTGTTGTCTTTTCTTAATTCATCTGCCAAGTTGACGGCCGATCCTAATTCTGGAAACGTCTCTTCTAGGTACCCACTTCTCTTGAGTCGCTTGCATAAGGTGACACCGATTCATCATAAAGACAGGAATGCTGTTAAAGAAGCGCAGCAAAAAGTCGAGTTGCACCTTGAGCATATAAATCAAGTAAGTATTTTTGAAAAATTCCCTCTGATTTGGTAGTTCGCGATGAAATCAGCGTTATGGAATGGAGCCGCGATGACATTTTCTAAATACCATTTGAGTGCTGACTAAAGGATTTTTCGTCATGGATAATTTTTTTCTTCTTTTTAAAGTCTCGGATTTGCCAAAAATACGAAGATTTTTTTATAACGAATTCCTTGCAGTGATCCAAGATCAACAAAGTATCTTCACGATTTTTTTTTTTTTTTGTTTACTTTTTCGGAGAGCGAGGTCCCTTATCGTAATATAATGTGATAATCAAAATGATTAAGTTCATTTGAATTCGGAAAAACAACATCCGAGACATCAATCTTAGTTGTATTTACAGCGAATTAAATCGCCTATCGATATGCTTTTTGACTTAAAAATAGAAGAAAATACACCTTTGTCTTTACATCCGTGATCTTTTCCTCTAACTGGTACCAATACTGGTTTGGATGAAGATCTAAATTTTTGATCACACAACATGTCACGGCAAATCTACAATGACATCACTGCGATTCACAATGGTCACAACAAGTCACTAAGTGACAGCATCGCGACGTATCACAGAAGTGAAACGTTGTGATTCACTGCAACGTTGCTGCAACAATTAATATGTGATCAGCCACTTTGAGACATTCTGAAGATGCGACTACAACATCACTTCGTGACGACGCCACGAATTGACGGACATTCGTAAATTGCTAAAACGTGTGACTTCACAGCGACGGCGGCGGACTGCGTTAATCGATCTTTAGTGATCATCACACATTTTTCGCATAAGGATCACATTTCAGTCACTGTGCTTTTTAGTGCTTTACTGTAGTTCGAACTACGTTCTAAAACTTTTGATTTTTTTTTCATTATCTCCAACGAAATTTCTTAGTTCATCAGATCGTTTTAACTGCCGACGCTTTCTGCTAGAATGCTTTGACGGATCTTCTTGATGAGGTTGAAATTCTGCCTCTCGCTTGTCATGGGCCTGCAGTACAATACTGTAGAGGTCTACGCATCGTAATTTAATAGAACTGAAAGCTTACCGCTGTTGGTTGGTGTACACCTTCGTTCCCCAGACGCACGAGTGTGTATTTCGCGGGTTTTGATAACTTCTTGTCTTTGGTGGTTTAAGTTAGGGAAAACATCAAATAGGCTTCTTACTTAATCCCTTTAATAACTGCTACATGCATTCCGGAATAGGGGAAACATTGGTGGAAATGGTCGTTTTAACTAATATATCGGCAAATAAAAATCTTGCAAAGAAGAGACCGGGTTGATGAGATACTCATGATGACAAAGATGAGATACTCATGAAATTTCGAAACATTTAATACCTGTTTCGACCCTCAGTTTTCTGCCGTTGTCGAAGAGCACTAGGGACTCACATAGATAGATAGATGCGGTCAGATTTTAATATAAGATGACGTGACCCACCCAAATTCATTTCAAACATTAATCTCTTTTCACTTTACCATATATTCTATTTCAGTTTCTTATTCTTGGTGATCTCTCAACAAATACCTGAGTCTACTCCAGCTTTTCCAAGTGAAGCACTACGATCTGCTGATTTTCAGCTGATTACAGCGAAATTCCTTTGTTTTTTTCAAAAATTCTAGAGTTTAGATGCTTTTTGGGACGTTGGATGCCGTGAAAGAACCATGCCGGATAGATACAGGTCAATTTGTTACCATTTCTTCCTATGGACAACAACAAGGTTGAGGGCAATCTGGCAGGGGCTCCTTAGGAACTTTCATTCAGGGTCCTTGCCTCGACCCCTGGAAAAGTTTTCTGAGAAAAAAAATATTCATTTATCATTTAAATAGCGCTAAAATAATCCTTGAGAAAGATAATTTTATTTTCAGACTGCTCTTTTATGAGATCTTTTACAAAGAGTTGCAAGGAGTCTAAACTAATTAATACATTATTCTCATTAATTAATGAATCAAAACTTCTGCTTGTAGTCATATTGGACTTTTTCTAGTCGTTGTAAGAGCAGTTCATCAAGACAATCGCTCTCATTTTAACTTTTAATGCACTAATTTTCTTTGCGTGAAAAAATGCATATAAAAATTTAAAAAAAAAAAAAAACAACTTCGTTAAATACCTCAATTTTTTTACCGTGAACAAGTATTAAATTTTTTGAATAAAAAGCTGAAAACATATTCTATATGGAATTTTTAAAATAAGCTCTGAAACGTACTCTTATGCGTTTTGATTAATTCCCCCCCCCCCCCCAAAATGTAGTGTGAGCTTTTTCCTTCCATTTCCACGCTAATTGAAAAAGCGTAAAGAAAAAAATGAGTTACTCATAGCGCCCTAAAACTTTCGTGACGTCGTATTTTAAGTGCTCCACTATCAAGAAATTAAACACTGTTTACATCATGCTCGACTAACCCTAGCGCGCTTCCTGCTCCCCAGACGGAAGCATCTGTTTTCAAGTATTTTTCTTGTTGGCTAGACCTTTTTTATTAGGGGCCTATGATCCTAGTTTCCGGGGTTACGTCAGGATTCTTTCCGCTAAACGATTAAGAACGCGGACGAGGCAAGAATTGGCTTACCTTTATAAATGTCTCTTTCGTAACGATTGCTGACATTAGCACGTAAAGTATTTCATGTTCCAAGCGAGAATGTTCTGTAATTCAAATTTTTTTCAACTCACGTATCCGTGTACGCAGGGCTCAATTTGCATGGGAGCTCACGGGACCTAAGCTCCTGGACTTTTTAACTTTTTGGAAAAATTTTCATCTCAGACGAGTTTCAGGCTATTTACGAACGAAAATAAGTTCTGAGGTTTCTAGAGCTCCTACGCTTAGTTTGTTAGAAATGAAGCCCTGTATGTACCCTCAAAAAAAACTTTTTTATTTCTTAGTAAAATGTGTTACAATTTTAATAGTAAAAGTTTAACAAAGGATGTTATTTTAATGAATTTTTTTTTAAATCAGACAAAAAATTGAAATATTCTCCCACAATTATTAGTGGGAACGTATGCTTATTTCGATTACAAAACTTACCATTGGTCCAGCGGGATCAAAATGTGTATTCCAGATCTAAATCATCCTCAACGTAAAATTAGTTTCTATACTTGCTCCTCTGGTGGGCCATTCCACAGTATTTGGCTGTGAAATTTCCGTACGTAAAGCTAAATATCGAAATATTTATTTTTTTTTCACTAAAAACTACGAAAAAAGAGTTCAAAATAATAGAACACTTCGTTATGTATATTTTTACAGTAAAAAAAAATATAAATATTTAACGTTACGTGTAAGACAGTTCACAGCCAAATACTGTGAAATGATTCAGGAAAGTTAAATCCGAATTTTTTTTTTCACACAACTAAGTTGTTCTCAACCTCAGGAAGTACTTCTCAGCAATGTCCACTAGTTCTATGTGTTCTTTTTCAGTATCGGTTCAGAAGGTATTTAATGAAGTTTTGAAATACATTCGATTCAATCTGGTATATCAAAATGAAATTATAGCTTGAGCGATTATAATTTTACATACTTCTTGATAACACATTGATTTACAAACTTCTTACACCTTTGCAGATTTTCGCATACCCCAAGTGATACACGTATCATCGGACGTTCTAAAATCATTGTTCTATAAGGGCCGGTTCACATGCTGACTGACACGCGTTAGAATCATAAATGGTTAGAGCTGATACGCTTTAGTAAAATATAGCGCTTTATGACAAAGCGTAAATGCAACAAGCATTGGTTTCATTGTAACTGCAACGCAGAAATTTGGAACGTCGATTGCTTACGTAGCTGTTTTACTTTAAACTGCTATGACTTTCTCCAAAAACTACAACAAAAAACTGCATTAAATGAGAAATACGTGGAAAGATTCAACATCCAGAGTCATAGTATCTAACGCAATGCTTTCAAAGCACCGTGGAAAAAAGCGATCGTGACTTAAAAACGATTTTTACCGAATCTCTTGTTTACTAACCGTACATATCGACCCTTAAGGTATAGTGTGTGTCTGGTAGCTTGACGCTGACCTTGGACAAGCTCATTTATATTTGGATTGAAAGAGAATACATTATTAAATTGGCACTACTCTAATAATTGTCATCGTGACGTAAAACGTTTTTCCTCACCCCATCTTCAACAAATGGAATCGTTTAAGCTTCGGTAGATCAGAAGCAGGCAGGGGATTTCAACTTTTTCCGGGAGAAAGGGGCGTCAAGGCTTTCAATGCAGATTGTATCGAAAGAGATAGAAAACTATGCCCATATAAATCGAAATATATTGATTTCTCAAAGCGAGAGCGGTCAATTGCTCCCTCCTAACCCCCCACCCACCCCCTAAATGACGGGCCTGCTCGGACGTCACCGTATTCGAGTCAAACTCTAAAGAACAAAGAATTAAAGAACTTTCCCGTTATTTTTTTAACATAATAAACATTAGATTCAAAATGATCAACTTATAGTTTCATCGATAATCTAGCGAAGACAAACAGACTTCGAGCAAAGACATGATACTATTTCTTTCCACACAAGCGCTTTTACATGCTGTAAAGGCTTTGCAAGCACAAAGGTAAACTTTGCGTTTTTGACAAATTTTTACCCTTGAAAATAAACTCCGTTTGAAGAAAGACCTTTCTTAATATGTTAAAAGTTTGAAAGTGGCAATAAATTGTCTGTTAAACATACTTGCAAACACATTTATGGAAAATAATAACAAGGCTCTCTCTCTAAGCACTATACCGTAAACTTATTTTCTAGTCTTTCAAGCAGTAGAAACACGGTATTGACAGGAAAATACTTTCATCCATTACTCTTACACTAAATTTCAAAATGGAACGGCGCCGTATCCCTTTCCTTAAGTGTAAACAACTATAATGGTGAGCTTTTTTTTTTTTTTTTTTTTCAGGAGCAAGTTAAAAAAAGGGAGTAAGGTCAACATGTGCTTCGGCGCCGAAATAATGTTTTTACAAGGTTTCAGAAGTTGTAGTTGTATCAATATTTTGCTGAGCAAAAGTTCAAAAGCCAGTTTTTCTCATAGCAATAAACAGAAATATAAATCTAATAATAAACTTTAAAATTTCTAGTATAATTAAAATTTACGAGGAAATTAGTTTACGAGGCAGCATACGAAATTTTTTTCTCACTAATTTTTACTTTTAAAGTTTCAGCAGTTAAAAAATCACAAAATTCGCTTATGTGACTAATAAGAGAACATGAGAAAAGCGTCTTCAAAATTAACTGCGTGGTTAATTTTCTCTCTCTTTTTAAATGTATTTTGTGTTTGATACAATGATGTAGCGGCACTCCGAACTTAAATACTTGGGCGGGCGGAATCCCAAATTTCGCCAAATGATGATAATTTGGCCGAATGGAACTCCAGAATTTGCCGAATAAAGAAATTTTTGGAGGTCCTAGTGACCTGTTCGGCAACTTCCTCACTTGTTATTTCGGGAATAATGATTCGAAATCTAAGTAATTAAAAATTGCTTTGATGCAAAAATTATACGAATATTTTTTACGGAAAACTAATTTAAACAGTTTTTTATGCAACATTTTTTCGTCTTTATAGAATGATATTTTTCTTATTGTTTTTCGTTTTACAGCGAAAAGAATTATTCTTATGAAGTTTTTTACTGTTGCCTGACTTATCTCTAGTCAGCGACAAGCTTTAGCATTTTCAATAGAGTAACAGCCATTACAAAGCATGGTTTAACCAGCAAAATCTTTTAATATTATATTAGTTCTTAGAGTAGCTGCTTATGCAATGCTTAGCCTCTTTGCCATGTCCTTTAAATGAAATTAAACATAGAAGTAATAATTTTTGCAGAAGATAAAACGGAAACATTTTAATTTAATTTGGTTATGGAAGAACACATTATTTGCATTTTAATAAGAAAAGAATTTTCAGAAAGAAATATTTGTAACCAAAGCAAAAACAAACTGAAGAGTGAGAGACTTATGGTGGATGTGGTTTTTAAAAACGGTCTCTGACTCCAAGAGATGCAGCATTATTCCAATTTCAGGTCCTACTCTACTAGAAAATGATAAGGAAGCTGCTCCTTAAAAGATACCCATTTGAAGAAAACTTTCAATTTTCCAATGTTTGGTTAGACCACTAGTGAACGAGACGTGGCATATTTAAAAAAAAAATGCAGAGAATCCATGGGAGTGGATATTTACGTTTGTAAAAAATGGTTTGGAAAAGGGCCCAGTCAAACAAATTTATGCATCTAGTGATATTTAGAATGTTGACGAAAGTGTCTTATTTTATGCGGAGTTCATGGATAAAACGTTCCCTTTGCAGAAAATAAAACTTCTAATGAAAAAAATTCCAAAGAAACGCTTAACATTTTTGTTAGGAGTCCGTTATGGATGGCATGAAATTAAAAAAAACAGTTTTTATTGAGAAAGCAGTCAAGACTCGAGCCGTTAAAGATTTGCATCTAAATAATTTGCTAATTGGTTGGAATTCGAATAAAAAAGGTGACCGGCACAATTATGTCTGTGGTGATTATAACTATATACAAGGAGTTCATGGGATAAAATGTTATATCTTTTGTAAAAAACAGTAAAAAACAAACAAAAAAATTTGTATAGGTCACCCCTCTTTTGCAGACAAATATTTCTGTTGAGCTGTTGCCCATTTCAGACCGGTTATAGCGTACAAATAAACAGGAATGGGAAATCACGGGAGGTCACTGTGACTTCCCAAAATTTTTGTTATTCGGCAATTTTTGTCTGACAATTCGGCAAATTTGGAGACAGCATTTTAACATTTCAAAATCTTCGAGAGAAATTGTAATGATGCTGTTTTCAGATTTTATTATTAGGTAAAATTTGGAGTTTCATTCAGCATATATAAAACCCTTGGGGTTCCGCGTTCGGATGACCACCTGAACAAACCAGAACATCTGCCTCGCATCCCAGAGCCCTTGGTCAGAAAAACTGAGGTGGGCACAGTAGGCCTTGGCCCTGGTGGACTGCGGTGCCACTGGGTTTGGTTTTTATATCCTACAGATTCGGAAAAATTACCATTTTTCCAAAATGGTAATTTAATGTTCATTCACTGAATTCCCCATTTATGTTTTGATAGTATTCCTGCTTCAAATTTTGAGTGCTGAACTAAGATAAGTGTTTATTGCCGCCATGTAATTCAAAGCTATTTCCTGTGCTGTTGGTTCAATGTAAAGATAAAGTTAATAATATAACCACAACGATTTTTATCTTTTTTTCTGATACTCTTAAGAGAAATTCTTAGTGAGACAGTTTTATGAATTTTGTTGCGCAAAATTTGAAAACAGTTTTCAGGGTGATTTTTGAATAAATAGATTTAATTTCAACCACTCAAATGTTTGAGACAAACGATAGTGTATGAGGAATAATATTCATACGACACATTAATTTTCAGTTAAAGGTTACCTTTTTTGAAAGCATGCACTATTAATCGACTTTTTGTTCTTTATTTTTGCTATTCCGACTAATTATTTGACAAATATATGCGTCTGATTAAGTAGGTTTATTTACCAAACAATCGAAGTACAATACGACTGTAATTAAGTAGAAATCTAGAATTGTGAAAAAACTGTAATGAAGAAAAAAAAATCCAAAAAGTAATGAACTTTCGTTGTACACAATTTTTTTTTTATTTTTATTTTTTAATAGTTTGTGTCTCTCCGATACAAAAACATTCAAATTTCTGGTTTAAGCAAATTGCTCTAAAGCATCGGAAGTGAGCGTTTTTATTTTTCCATTGTGTCCATACACTAAATTTTGCAATAAGAGAATGTTAGAATCAAATTCACGATTAAAGTTTAATACATTTTGTTGAAAGCGAGCATAATTTTCGTCTAATGGCTTAAATGAATGATGGTGTAGGGGAAGCTGAGGTACCCACGGACAAAATTTACTTTTCAATTTTTGCTGGTCTCTAAGAATGGATAATCGATCGGGAAAGTTTCATCGCAGAATCGACAACTTATCGTCTAATTTTGCAATTTTTGTCAGGCGAAAATCTCGAAGCTTTCAACTTCAAAAAAAAAAAATAATAATAATAATAATACAATAAATAAATCACCTTTTTTGTCCGCGGGTACAACACACCGTTCAAACCACGGAAAGGGGCCTTTGTACCCATGAACATATCAATAAATAATAAATAAATAGGTCTGAAGAATTAAATTATACTCAATACATTTTCATGAGCCGTTTTGTATTGAAATACTTTTAACATCCTTTGAAAATAACATTAAACAAAAAACCCAACAGAAATCAAACTTTGAAAATTAACTGAACACCTGAGATTCCCCCCCCCCTTTTTTTTCAATAATACTTAATTTTTAACATCAGTGAACTCTTTAAAAAACTTTTATATTACTCTTAAGGGAGCCTAACATGCTTTTAACAAAAAAATAACTAGATACATGACTAATATGGCTCTCTATGTACTTGTATAATGACTTCAATTAATATAGAAATTGAAACCTTCAACAAAATTAACCCATTATAATAAAAAAAAAACTCAGTTCAGATTAACCCAACAAAAAGCCAGAAAAGTCGACTTCAAATGAAAACGGCTGGGATTGACGGTCTGTAGATTCTACAATTGGTAAGGGTTACTTCAACTCAATATCTTCAAGCCCTATTTCAAGTTCATCATCATTGTTGAAAGTAAATTTCGGACATTGATGACAAGGCACCATTTTGAGGTACTTCACGTTGTAAGAAGACTCAGGTGTGACCAAAGGACACTAAAAATTGCAATCTGTGGGTACACATGATTATGTGTCCTTGTGTACAAAGGTACGTCATTTTGGTTTTGCAAGCCAGTCACATCGTCAGGACCCGGTTCACGACATTAAAAATAAAAAACACCTTCAAAACATAGGGAAACATGATGCCTACAACTATAATGAATAATACAATCCACGACATACAAAAAAAAAAATGTACATATTTTTTTTTTTTTTAACTCAGTTCCTACTAAAACCGAAAAATTGCGATAGAATTTTACATGTTCGTTTGATGTCGTGTCGAAACCTCCTGAGATACAGGACAGGGAAAGACACGCACGTTGAACCCCCGATCCGATTTTTCTCGACAATATCCGGAATTTCCCGACCAACGTCCGTAGGTACAACCGTCCGTGGGTACATCAGCTTCCCCTATCTTCTGATTGTTTTACCTATCGAAGTAAAATAACTTTATAAAAATAGATTCAGTCAAATATCTTTCTAGTGAATACCAGTACAGAGAAATAAATATTCAGTCTCGTTTTAATAGCCATTACATTGCTTGACATCAAATATAACAAAATATCAGTTACAAGGGACAAAGTTTGCGGGCCTTTGAAATTCGTTGTAACGGGATTTTCCTGTAATGCCGATTTTTTTATTTTTTTTTACTTGTGCAATAAAAATAGTTTTGATGCATTCAGAGTTTAGTTAGCATAGTCACCTTGCTTCATCTTTACAAATATAGAAATTACTTATTTTTCTGCTTAATACGATTAATGAAATGTAGCGTTCTCCCCCCCCCCCCTTCCCTCCCCCCTCTTCGTACATAGAAGCATTTATGACAAATTTGGTCATTTGGAATATTGTCATATGATAATGAAGCGAGGTAGAGCTACAATGGCCGGAGGGCATTAACAAAATACCTATAGTGTAATAAAATTAGTTGAGATTGTAAATTTAGTTGCTTTAAATTTGAGCAACAGTTTAAAATATTTGTTTTATTTATTTATTTTTATTACTTTTTTTTGACTTAAGAGTTTCAGTTTACAGTTTTGCATAGATCAGAATCGTAGAAAGTCACAAATAGAGGGATATGAGCCCTAAGATCTTCATCGATGTGTTTTTCGACAAAATTTTCGCCTTTTTCTTGAAAATAACTTAATTTTAGAATTTTCATGTAAACGTTTTGTAAAACTATTCCTCCATTCAAACTTTTACAATATTTCAAACATGTCTTTGAGCACAGTGGAATAACGTCACTTCTAGTTTCTTTTGAAAGAGAATTTTCGAGTACTTTCATGCGGGAGAGCATTTTGCATCCCGCAAACAAAAGCGACACATCTCGAAAAAATAGAAAGCAGAAGAAAAAATCAAAGTTTTACGCAATGCTGCTGTTACCTAATTCATTCTGAAATGCTACAATATGAGTAACCAAAAATTTCCTCCTTCAAATTTGGTCTGATGACTCAGCATAAGTATCAATATTCCGCAAAATTATCATTATTCGGCAAAATTTAGAGTTCCATTCGGCTAGTTGAGAATTTCCGCCTTCCCAAAAATTTAAGTTTGGGGCGCCCCAGGTAATTTTCTGTAGTCTAAATTATTAATGCATACTCAAAGTTCAAAAATTTTCTTCTAAATTATAACATTTTAATGATGTGTCAGTATTGCATCGTTTACACACCACCACGCAACAGTTGTATAAAGTAACATTGCGCAAGTTTAGATTTTTAAATCGTTAATTAATACGTTTTTTAAATATTTGAGTTCTGTCACTTCTGTTATCGGGGTGCAATGTGTCTTGGTTTTTACTAGAAGTAGCTTCTTTGAATGGCGTGCTTTCGTATTTTCCGCAGAATTTTTTTTTCCCAGGAAGTAAAATGAAAGCCAGAAGAAGAGCATGAGTAAGAGGCGCCATCGAGTGTTTAAAACAAAAGTTCATCCATTCTTTTTTAAGTACGACTTCTTTTAGGACAGAAAACATGACGCAACCACAATCTTTGTGAATGAGTTTCGGTCGAAATAAGCTTAGCTTGTGGTTGTAAACTTTAAATCAAAAAATCCTCTCCTGCATGGGGAGATCTACGTTTCTCATTGCGTTCTTGTGAGGCTGCTCACTCCGAAAGAGCAAAACGTCAGCATCTCCGTAAATGGCTTGTTACGTCACAGCCCAACCTTCAGAGCGATACTCAGCTGATTTTTATCGCCAAGTTTTGGCGACTATGAGATATTTTCTTTGAAGAATTCTTACAAAGCGAAATAACTAATATAATGTCTAACTGCTTGGCTTTTCTTCATTTTTGCATATTTTTCTTATATACAGCAACTTCAAACACATGCCCTAGTGTTTCAACTTAAAGTTTCCAATTCATTCAGTAAAACCTGTAAAGTTGACCACCCTTGTAAGTTGACCGCCTGTCTACGTTGACCGCTTTTTTTCAGGCACGGAATTATCCCTTATCATATAAATCAACCTCTGTAAGTTCACCACCTGCTTAAGTTAATCACGAAAGTAATGCACCGCAAGTGGTCAACTTTTTCACAGGTTTCACTGTACATAGAAGTTTACAACACGGACCAGGGGAATTCGGACTTAAAATTTTGGGATTGAGAAATTATCAGTTCTCCGAATGAACCTCAGAATTTAACGGAATGATAAAATACCAGTCTGTACACATACCTTGACCTGTATCAAAGGGGAAGAGACGTTAAAAAATATTACAAAAAAAAATCAATGCTGTCTAAAACTGCCGAACAGTCAGACAGAATGAGCGAATCGAGAATCCCCCCCCCCCCCATCAGTTGTCAATATAGCACATGCTCCATCTAGAGAAATTCAGATCCATAAATGCTTTGTCAAAAATCGATTTGAAATATAATTCATAGAAACAACGAAGGATTTTATTTCCAAAAACTAGAGAAAAAGCTTTTAGAGTGCCAGAGATGAATTTATTTCCCTATCAGTTTATGGCTATTAGAGAAAAATTCGTTGTGACATGGCTTGTAGTCGCTTCATTTTGCGATAAAAACTTCACTTTTCAGTTGTTACAAATATCAGAGAGAAAATTTAAAAATATATATATATATATATATTAAAGCAGAACGTTATTTAGCTTAAAATGTTCGAAAAATTCATGGATATTTTCCCTCTTTAATATATATATATAAATATATATATATATATATATATATATATATATATATATATATATATATATAAACAAACAAACATTTCGTCTAGAATTTTAACTAATTTGTTTTCTTCGGGTTAGAATGCTTTGAAAAATATTACTATATACGGATGCTAATAATATGTTAGATCAGAAAAGCAGAAAAAATGGACGACTGAAAAATCGGAAATTTTACAAATGTAAAAAGTACTTTGTTTGCAATATATGCAAACTTGCAACACTACTTGTAGATCTGAAGCCAAAAAGAAAGTGAAAATACCTTAGATTAAAATTTATATTCGTAGGGTAAGGTCACCAGTAATAGACAAGGGTCCAATAACACAGAGCCATAAGCTTGGATTTAAATAATAAGCCTTTTTGGCGGGTAAAACTGATGTTGCTGTGGCCTATGAATACTGTGCAGACATCTAGTGTTATCGGAGTGAATTTTATGAGTCAGTTGGTATTTACGAGGCAGTGGTGGAAGGTTATGAACAGCTACCACGAAGCCGTCTGGTGTGTCATGTTTATTTGAATTTAATAAGGCTTTAGTTCTAAAAATAAAGAACTTTTGCACATTTTGAAGAGAAAAAAGGAATTTGGTCTATTACCTGTCTGTTGCTAGATATTATCAGATTTTTCGATGTCTGTTACTGGGAGTCAGACCTTTTTTTCGAAATTGAGCAAATAAAAATAGAATTTACTAACTCAGAGGACCCAAAAGCAGCCAACGTTAGATGAGATGTTGTTGCATGAGAGAAAATAGTTTTAAAAGTCTAAATATATTAAAAGACTCAGGAAACTGAGTTAACCTGAGAATGATGCCTTAAGCATGTCAGTGACTGGTGCCGTTACCCTAATATGTTTTTTTCCCTTGCTCGTAACTACTCGCCAAAGAATTGTTTTTGATCGCCGGTATTTATCGGACATCGGTTATACGTCACACCAACTGATATCCCAATTACATCCTAATTACATTTCGATTTTATGCATTGAAAAATTTTATAAGCATCGAAGTTGTCTCTTTTGTCCTTAGTCACCATTTTTCGCTCCCCCATCAGGAAAACTGAGAAAAAAAAATCTTGCTGTCGATATAAAGGTTGATCTAATTTGTGTTTCCTAACTTTAATGTAAAAAAAAACGCTGAACTGTTACATTATATATTACATGTTTATTAATCAAATATTTAGTGTAATTCATTATACATGAAAAATGATGTCTGTCAAACGCCAGCCTCTGGACATTCTGCAGCACTTGGTTCATTCCAGTCAATTTTCGATGACTTTTTCGAAAGTATCTCAGCTATGAATGGTTATCTCATCCATGAATTTGTTAATTTTTAGCTGCTCCAACGTTGCAGCTTTGTTGATATAGACGTGACTCTTAAGAAAAGTTGCACAGTGTTTCGAATTTTTTCGGTCAGTAGACTATTAAATTACCTCTGAAATCAACCCCCTAAAATCAATCCCCCCCCCCCCGGAGAACACCCCTGCAGTTCGTACAGAATTGTTATTTCTGGAAAACAACCAAACAAATTTCCAACGTTAAGCGTTAGTTAAGCGATTCACATGATAAATGCGTTGTTTAAAGCTTGCATTGACGTTTGAAACAAACGCCAGTATTCACAGCTGTCTGATTTATAGTGTTGTAAAGTTAGGAATTTCAAATTGGATCATCCTTTATAACGCCTTTTATATTTACTGGGAATGTCACGTTGCTTAGTTACATCCAAATTTTAGTCCCATTATTTCTGAATAGCCAACGAAACGTGATGTTTCATAAATTAATCCCCATGTTTATATGCAACGGAAGTCTAGTTTTGACTATTTCTATTTTGATTATTATTTATGAAATTTTATTTTATTTTTCATACAAAGAGTTTACAACGTGCAAAATGTCATTCAGTTTTGGTAAATAATAAAGTTTTTGCAAATGAATCAGTTTCTAGCATTATATGTAATAAAAACAATATTTCAGTATGTTTTCCCTGAAAACTTGAGTACCTCAGGGATAGTACAAAATTTCGTTAAGAGGGGGAGGAACTTCGTACCTTCTGAAAATTTTAAAGAATTTAATGATGGCTAAACTCATAAAAAGTTTTTTTTCATTTGTGTATCAAATACAGTAATTTAAGCAACTAGAAACAAAGTAAAAAACTGACTCTCGCATAAAAAAAAGAAAAGAAAGAGAAGAAAAACCCTTTGTATTTTGAATAAAATAAATAAAGTGAGAAGTTCGTTTTGTAATATGCTAGTTGTCCGTGTTATCCTTATTTTGTTTTTAATTTAAAAAAATATATTTCTTTCAGTTTCTTATTTTTCCTCCATGAAAATTTATTTATTTATTTATTTATTTATTTATTTATTTTTTTGTGTGTGTTAAAAAACAGAAATGCGCAGTGAAAAATAAAAACTTTGGTAAATAAATGTTACCAATATCCTTGGAAAAAATTAAAATATTAAGAACACCGTGGGCAGGTAAAGGGCAGTAACTGCAGATTTTTCATTTTTAATTTTTTTGCATTTTTGTCATCTATTGCACGTTAGCTTTACTGCACAAGCTCTCTTATTTGGTTTCCGATCAAAAAAAAAAAGCGAAAAAAGTGTCAAATTCCAACATTTTCCAATTGTTAGTATTGAATCCAAAACGCGTTTCTTCAAATATCTCGAAAACTCACTTCTGCAGATACTGCCGTTTACCTGCCCACGGCAGACTAATTAACCTTACTAAACTTACACATCACCGGTGAGAAACATTTATTTCATTCACAAAATATAAAACGCCAAAACCGCGCTAAGTTGCCAAACTGATATCTCTTGAGCGAACATTTAAATCCCTATTTCAACGCGATGCGTAGCATCACTTAGTCATTATCCCTAAGCTCGGAGTCATGCTCTTGAATGATCTTTTTTTCTCCAAGATTTATTCAGATTTACCTGGTAGCGATCGAATTTTGTCAAAAGTTTAATAAACATTTGGATTTTTTTTTAATTTAGAGTTTACTGTAAAGAGCGAACAGTTAGAATAAGTGAAAAATATTTTATTTATCATTAATATTTTTTAATTTAGCAAACTAAAGGAGTTGGAGGAACAAAAATTTGGCGGAGAATTTCAAATATTTCTGCATCACATCGAAGGCTTGGAAAAGATATAGGAAGCATAAAACTCAGAAAGGTAAGTGATTTTGAAAATATGTGAAAAATTAAACTTATTGTTTCTTATACATTTTATTCCGTAGTTGTGTTCAAAAACATTTTTTTGGGGAAAATTAGCACTGAATCCAGTAGCAGACTCCGAAGTGTTTTTTTTTTTTTTTTTTTTTTTTTTTTGGAGGGAAAAAGTAGGAAATAAGGAATCAAAAATTTTAAAAGTAGGAAAAGTAGGAAAAAAATCACTTAAAAAAATAGGACTACACACACGTCAAGAGGAAACAAATTTAGCGTAAATTTTATTTCTAATGTAAAATAAACTAATAGTATTTTTGATTTAAAACTGTCCCAAAAATAAACCAACAGTACTTTTGAAGTATCAAAGGAATTTAATGTAAGACCGAGCCGCAATAAAAAACGAAAGAAACAAGCTGACAATCACCAGTATGAAAAATTAACTGGTGGAAACAAAGATATAAATTACAAAAATATGAAAAAAAAAATCCAAACGAAGAAACACCTTTCAACAATACAGTTATAAAATTTTTAATGGTTAAAGAATAAAATGCAATATAGCAATCGCCAAAAAAAAAAAAAAAAAACAGTAATAATAATAATAAAATTTATATTTTGGTTCAATAAAACCATTTTTTTTTAAAGATTTTGTTCTGTCATTAACGAAAACATTCGAGAGCATCCATTTATCATTTGAAAATACTAACATTTTCAGCTCCTGTTGTCATAAACTATGATACAAAAAGCAAAGCAAATATTAAATTAGTTTTAGTTAAAGATAATCAGCAGCTGAGATGCATTTTTGTATAAGCAGGGGCAGATGTTTGAATTTGAAAAAAAAAAAAGGAAATAGACTGAAAGTGCAGAACTAAAAGAATTTTACTCTTAAATATGCGATAAAAAATTTATAATAAAATAATAAAACTAAATAAATCGCGAAATAAGTAAACTGAAGAGCTTGTATTGTTATGTATGTTTAGCATTCAACATAAATTTTTGTTTCAGGCACGTCATTTATGGGGATCAGTGCATTCGATTTCTCCCCTCCCTGGCTTTGGAAAATTAATGCTTAACTATACAAGCGTTTGTGCGACTTTTGTTGTTTTCAGATAAAATTTGTATGCACAGTATACATCCTTCGTTAGCCACCCCTGGGGAAAAATCAAAACGATTGGCCAGTTTTAATTTTAATCAAGCAATAAAAACGAATATTGTTTTATTGGTTTGATGATTTTTACCCACTTCTTGTTCCAACATTTTTGTCACGGAAAAAAACATGATGGCAAACGTAACATTTTTATCAAAGACAAAGATCAGTTTTTAATGTTTCTCTGTGCATAAAAGGGAAGGCATGTTTGTAGTTTCTCTCAATCCTCACCATACAACAAAAATATTCAATCGGAAATTGTTTACGAAATTGAGAGTGAGGGGGTAGCACCTGGCATCAAATGCCTGCATATATCTCTTTCTCCCCCTTCCTTTGATAAGGCGCCCTGAGTACAATAACTTAAAGTAGATACGCGGCATCGGTATAATTGCCGCACCCAGAAAAGAGTAAGAATCTGTCAAAAAAATTTTAAAGAAAATGTGCTGAATTCCGCATTGCCATAAACGCATCAGCACAAAAAAATGATGAGCAACACCCCGATATTTCTGATATATCAGAGTAGAAAATATCCACCACAAAAAGAAAAAAAATCAGTACATATTTGCTTGTGGCTCTTTACCCCTAACTTTTAAAAAAGTGAAGAAATAAAAACGGAATCTCGCATTTAAATTGATTTCCGATTTTTCTCCAAAAATCGGAAACTTTTTGCTCATCTAGGTTTTGCAGTGGTTTTTTTTTTTTTTTTTTTTGAAAATACTCTTTGCAAAGGAAAAAAAAATTAATGTTATAGATTTTATAATCATGTTTACGATTTAGAATGAACAATAATCATATTTATGTATGAAAAAAGTTAGTTTCCTCGATTACTTTTGAAGTGGTCAATTTTTGCGAATTTCTGTTAACTGTAGCTTTTATTTTGTACTGACATCAATAAAATAGGTACAGTTTACAGGTTTTTCATTTTTTACTTCCTTACGTTCCTTTTAAGGTTTTACATTGCCTTTCTGTTTAAATAGAGCTCCATTTTACTTGTAATCAACTATACAAAAAATTGGCGAATAGGAAATATTCGGCTTTCCCCGCACTTTTTGAAGTTGGCCGTTTACTTTAATTAAAACTTTTAATTGACGGGTAAATAATATATATTTGCATCAGAATGTGCCAGTATCTATTTCTTTATTGTTTCGTTAAAATAGTAGGACTGAAGTCGGGGAGATAAAAAGAAAAATCGATCATAAACTCCGCAACGTCAAAAAAGTCACTAACGAAAATTTAACTTTAAACACGCTAACACCGCGGCGCGGCGTTCCTTCCAGAAATTACTGCAGTCAGTCAATGAAAAGCTCAGGATCTGCTTGTTTCTTTTGCTTTTCAAAATTGAAACATGCAGAAAATTATAGATGTGGCATTGTAAAAATAAGAATAAATGCATAATTAGAAGTGCTATACTAAAGAAAGAAAAAGTAGGAAAAAAAAGGAAAAAGTAGGAAAATAAGGACAGAGCTCTAAAAAGTTTGAAAAATATTAACTCTTCGGGGTCTGCAGTAGCATAAGTATGGGATCTAACGTCCCTGGCAAACCTGAGGGATGATGCCGCCCCCCCCCCCCCCCCCATCTCCTCCCTCACTGCAGCACATTTTCGTAGAAATTAAGTTTGATAAAACCAGTAACATTAATGTTTGTTACTGAACCGAGAGGCTCTTCCTCGATATTTCTTTGATATTGGCAGCCGAAATTTAAGATGATCTTTAATGATGACGGCAATAAGGAGGGAGTTTGCTCCTCCGCAATGTTTTCGGTGCTGGCTTATAGGCGCACCGAAATATGGCTTTATAGGCGCAGTTTTAGACTAACTTTGCTAACGTTAGTGGGAGAAGTTTTCTCCCTTTTTAAATCTTAATTGGTAATATCTGTACCTCAGGGCCAGACTAACGTAAGTCAATTATCGCTACTTTTTGCAGAAGAGTGAAAAGGTTATGTCCGGTGCATGCAAAGGACGGTGCTCACTCTCTTAGAATGTTGGTGATACACTCAAACCTGTTTTTATGCGGTGGATAGACACCGCATAAAAAAAATCGCATAAAAAGAATTGTTCGAAACTTTACGAGTAGCTTTGAAAATTAGTTTTCGCAACACGGTATTTTTTTTTTTTTTTTTTTTTTTTAATACGGTGGATAGGGACCGCATATAAAATCTCTCACATATAAAATAGCCCAAAAACTTACAAAATCGTAATCTTTAAACGAAATCAAAACGAACTAGATGAACATTTTTGCCGAGTACTCGGACAAAATTTCCCGAATAAGGAAATTTTTTAGGAGATCACAGTGACTTCCCATCGGGTGCCTATGTCGTCACTTGAAGATACTACCTTGCATTCGTTTTAAAAAATAATTGCGTCAATTGAATCCCAATCCGATTGAAATTTTAATATACCGCAGAAAAAAAAAATTCCCATAAAAAAAGACCGCATAAAAACAGGTTTGGGTGTAATTATAAATGTTTTTTTTAAATATATATATATAGAATTAAGTAGTGATGATCTGATGTGAATGTTGTTCTACATAAAAAGCAGTAATAACCTAAACATCGTCATGCTTGGACTTGCTTTAGTCTGACTCTGAGGTAGAGATATATTGTATAGATTTATTTTAGTTGAAAAATGTTTGAAAATATTTCCATTCCCTTCGAAATTTGGAATGCCGGCCCCTTTCCAAAAAAAAAAAAAAAAAACAGCCGAGACGGATGACCCTCCACTACCTCTCTCAGATTCGCCACTTGGTGTATAGAAGTATTAAGCTAATCCAGGGAATGAGCCACACATGCAAAATTTTGCTTTTAATTGAGTATTATGGATTGTTTCATTTCCCTTTATACTTATATTGTCACCAATTTTCCGCGAAAAAAATCATTGACGTATTTCACATTAATATTTTTTCCAAATATTGAACAATTGCAACCCCTCTGCCTGTTGCGCCTGTTTCGAACGCAGCTTCTCTCCAATCCCTAGGTACGCCACTAAATGAATCACTCATTATAACTCATATAGTTTTAAAAATATTTATTACTTTTTGGTCAAAATTTTATTTTATAGCTTTGCAAATCGTCCTCTCAATTTACTTTGCCTTTACATATATATATATATATATATATATATATATATATATGTGTGTGTGTGTGTGTGTATACATACACATATATAATACACGTGCGGTGGAGGAGAGGGTCAAAGCTTCTGAACTTAAGAAATTTCAAGCGTTTTCATATGGAATCCTCAGTTACAATTACAATATGGCATTATTTGGGAAATGATTCCATAAAAAATTAAATAGTGAAATTCCGCAATTAAAATCAAAATTACTCAACATTTAAGATTAAAGAACCTACATAGCACATGCATGTTTCAACATATTTGCATAACTTCGCGCTCAACGAAAAAAAAAAGAGAGAGAGATTACAAGAAAAACTTACACATTCACCACGCAGGGTCGGATTTTATCATGCTGATTCTGATAAACAAAACACATTTAGTTATTTTTATTATGTACTAACACATAACTTTATTTCCATTAAAGTATTTTTCTTTTACGAGACACGTGCATCGTACATTCATTATATAATTACTTTTGTAGAACGACCTTTTTAATAAAATGCAAAAATTTTGAACTAATATTCGAAAAACTTGTCTTAGATTTAGCGCATCCTATGATTTTACAATTGCTTCTTATTTTACACAGATGGCTTTGGAAATCTTAAATTGGAAGCAAGATGAAGCACGATTTGTGATGGCTGGAAAACTTTTGTTCACGCAAATAACCGACTATCCGTGGAATAAAAAGGGGAAAACGATTAAGTTTGCTCCTCTTCATGCTCTTTTAATCGCTCTTGGCAAACCAAACTCCAACTACAGGCCAGAGAGTACTGCTGATAATCCAGTACTTTTCCCGAGAAATACTGGGATCCGAGACGCAAGTTTGGTGCTTATGAAAGAAAAAAATGGCCGTTTCGTTGTAGTCAGGGTAAGAAGTTAATTTAATTCTTTATAATTTAATTTAGTGTCCTAGTATGTTGTGCTACAAAAAATGTACTGAAAATCTATATGATGTGTGATCTAAGTACCGCTGTCGTAACTTGATGCTTTACCTCGGCCGAGCTCATTTATGTTTGGGTTGAAAGAGAAGAGACTCTTAAATTGGCACAATGCCAATAATCGTAACCCGACTCTTCTCACGCCTATTTTAACAAATTTAATCATTAAGTGTCAGTTGATCGGAAGTGAACTTTTCCCGAACCACACTATATTGAGCTTCCCTTTCTATACAGAGTTGTTAATGTTTCGCAACAGAAACTGCGCTGGTATCTTTAAAAATGAGCTTTTGAAATTTTCATCCGGCACCCGATCATTTTGGTTTATGCCCTAAAATAAGACTTCCATGAAAATTTCAGACTTATAAAATGATTTTTAGAGATCGCTACCGAACTTCAAAGTTTTGAAAGTTCAACATTTTTTTCAATAAGTGGAATAATTTTCCATCAAACTGATAAATTCTTTATAAAAGTTAATGCCAACTAGTCAATAACGGGAAGGTTAAATTTCCCTTTTCACAACTGGGATGGAAAATTTTTAGAAGACATAGAAGATTAGGTAATAATGCTCTTTATCGACTACCAAACACTTTCGAACAATTACTTTTAAAAATAATACTTGAATCAGGAACAGAAGATGAAATCACTTCAGCAGTTTAAAAACTAATTAGAATCCTGCTATAGTGTGGCTCTGGTAACTTGACGCTTGCTATTGGAGGTGGTCATTTGTGTTTGTGTTAAAAGAGGAGAAACCCTTAAAGCAGAAACATCGCCAATAATCGTATCACAACTCAAGCCGTGTTTGCTGAGTTTAATTCTCAGTGGACCGGAAGTCAATTCATCAGAGCCAGACTATGACAAGTCAAATGTCTGTTCCCAAGCTTTACAGATTTGATTAGTTATAAATTATATAAAATACTTAATAAACAGAATTTCAACTGAAGTTTCATAAGATTTTTTTTTTTTTTTTGAAATTCAAAAGTTTTGAGATGTGGTAGAAACTCTTAGAATTTGTCTTTAAAATCTAAAAAAAAGAAAAAAAATGTGTCACGGGACGCTCGGCAGAAGTGATAACTTTCATATGATTAAATTATTATCATTATTTAATCCTATGAAAGTAACAATTGGTTTATGGTAGATTAAATCAGCAACGAAATTTTTGCATTGTATGTTATCTAAAAATCTTGCAAAGACTGCGTCAAGTACAGTTCCGTGACTTGTAGTGGCTTCTTACGGCTTATTAATCATTTGCGATTGTACTTTGGATTGTAGAAACAATACTAAATTTTTAGCTCGATCAGAAGCAAAATTAACATTAAAATCTCCGGTTAAAGGAATTTTATAATAATCTTCATTAACTAAAGCAGGACCTTAAAAAAACACGACTTCAAAATTGCTCTAAATGAAAAATAATTTTATTCTTTGATCACCATTCAGACTACTTTTAAACATAAGTTTTGATGTCGGCGCAAAAACAATAGATTAAATGATGCGTCGTTTCTAAATATTTTCGTTTATCAGAAAAAACACTCAACGAAAACACTTACGAAACATTTTAGATTTTACTCTGTGATGAATAAATAAAATGTTCATTTATTTTTGTTTCCCTAACCTCGCGTTGCGGGGTCTGCGGGGATGTACCGTATTACCCCGCATTAGCCGATTTGCCATAAAAAAGCGAGGTTGACCAGCGTGCCGGGAAATTCGAATTTTCCGGCATGCCGGATAATTCAAGGTTTATTTTGAAACCACACAAAAGTAAATTTTCCCCTCTGTTTCAACCGCAAAGCAAACTCTACAAGGAAAAAAAATAATAAATCCCCAAGGTATTCTCCTTTTCAAAAACGAACCGATAAATTTCAGGTTGTCGAGATGAAAAAAAAAACTGTGGTAGTTTGATGATGCGTTATGTTACTATAGTTAATAAATATTTGTACAAAATTAAACTGTTTATTAATACTATAAACTGATCTGTACTGCCGGACTAAGCACAAAAATGGAATCTGCAGCTGAACTCAAAATGAGAAATCTGAAATCACTTTTTAAAATTTTATGCCTCCATGTATTTTATTTAGATGCCACTTTTTCCGGAATTTTATTTTAATATTTCCAATTCAAATATTCAGAAAACAATGTATTTATGTAATATATGTTACAAAGCATCACCTATTGACAATAATTTGGATAAAAAGTGCAGATACGAATTATACTCATGTGCACACCACTTAGCACACCAGTATAGACCTTATATTATTTTTTAAAAAAAGTTGAACATATATTTGTTATAGTATTAAATTGTTATATGATTCTTTTAACCTTGTTTTTTCTGGCATACCGGAAAGAACCAGGAAAGGGTTGTTGAAAATCTGGTGACCCTTTTGCGGCATGCCGGCATATGCGGGGTAATGCGGTAGTTTTTTCTAATTATGTACACCTTTTCACAGTTCAAAACCCTAAATGGAGCGAGATATTTTTAGTATGACTAAACGCAAAAATGTTTTTGTTTTGAAAATGAATTTAAAGATTTAATACTGTTTTGAAATGCTAATTGTAAATAAATGTTGTCACCATAAACAAACCACAAGGTTAAGCTTAAATCTGAAACGATAAAATCGGCGTATTATTACGACCAGGCTGGGATCTATATTTGCCCCCCCCCCCCCTCCCTGCTAAAATCACCACGGATTCTAACCACACACTTTATTGGATCCCCCCCCCCCCCCCAAATAACTAACTTTTTAACGAGCGATTGTTTTAAAGTTCAAGTCAGTTTAGATTTTATTCTGTGATGCAAAAATATTAAATGTTTATTTATTATTTTTTCTTTTCTCTGCCATCCCTAACCGCGGAGCCAGCAGGGATGAAGTTCGTTTAAAATATTTACACCTTATTCCAGTTCAAAACCCCAAATGAAGCGAGATATTTTTAATATAACTAATCGCAAAAATGTTTTTGTTTTGAAAATTTAAAGATAAAATACTGTTTTGAATATATATTGTTTAGAATGTTATTGGTATTATATTGTATTGTTAAACTCACCTTTCATTAGTAGATTGCGTTATGTTGCGACGATCATCCATTTTTTCTTAGTTTCATTATTTTTTCTACTATCACTTAAAGTTTAAAGCTGACCCAAAGAGTAAAGAAACAGAATTTTCCCGAGCATACGCGCTTCTGTCGTATGCTCGAGCGAAAGGAATGCCACTTGAGAGTTGCGCTGTTACGCGTTGTGTCATAAATCGGTTTGCCCTCATATAAGAAGTTATCCCTTCAAAAAAAAAAAAAAAAAAACAGTGCGGTCCCTATCTACCGCACAAAAACAGGTTTGGGTGTTACATGCTTTGAAAACATGTATTTTTAGATGACTAGTCGTAAAATTTTCAAATTGTGAGGTGTGCATTGATAAAATAATTTTTAATAGGGAATTAAACGTTAAACACATCAGTTGCCAAGCGCATTTAGTGTGAAGTCTGTCAGGCCCCGCGTGCAGAGCGAAGCTATTGAAAAACCATCCCCCCTCCCTTATTTCTTTCTTTTCTTTCCTTTAAACTGTTTCAGTAAAATTCAAAAAAGATTTTGGTAAGCAATTTATACATTAATGATACTATCCTGAAAGTACCAGCAATGTATTTTTTTTTTTTTCTTTTGTAATTTTCGTATCGCATTTTATCCTGTCAATCACGGATGAAACCTGATGCTTGTAGAGAAAGTTGAATATCAATCACCGATGACTGACGCTGACTGGAAGAAAAGTTCAGTGTCAGTCACCGGTGATTGACGTGGCAACTCACGAGTTAAAATAAAATTTAAAAAAAAAAAAAATCTGCTGAACGTACAAATTTTTATTTTTTGAGATCTGCGTTCTGAAACGTAGTATAAATACAAATGATTTGTTTTTTTTTTTTTTTTTTTTGCATGTCGTCTTTTTTCATTATTAGCAAATTCAAAAAGAAAAAAACGTTAGCTGAGAAGAAACATTTAATTCCTCAACATTTGAGTTAAATTCATGTTCCTGTGTAGCCGTACCTATTATTGCTGAAAAGCTCCAGGGTTTGAACATTTTTCTCTTACAGGGAGTTCTGCATTAATTTAGAGAAATTAATGCAGTTATTAATTAATTAAGAAAAATTAGAGTGAAAATAATAGATTCTGGTTTACACATGACAATTCAATGCATAGAAATTAAAACAGTTCTTACACGTGTCAACTGATTTTTAACGGTTTTTTTCTCTTTATAAATGCTACGTATATGAGCGTATGCACTGTTAAAAATGGGTATTCAAAAATAATGAAAATTAACTCATTTTTGAATACTTTCATTACTCAATATAGCTCCGAATCAATAAGGTTCAATTTTGAGAAACACATGTACTCATTTTTTTGAGTACATTCTGGTAATCAAATATGAGTACACATTTGTTTCAATTATAAACACATTCATTAATTAATAATGAGTTTTTAGCTCAGTTATATGTACTCATTTTTGAGTACATTTTTGAATCAAATATGAACACATTCATTAATTAATAATTAGTTTTTAGCTCAGTTATATGTATTCATTTTTGAGTACATTTTAAAATCAAATATGAATACATTAATTAATTAATAATGAGTTTTTAGCTCAGTTATATGTACTCATTTTTGAGTACATTTAGAAATCAAATATAAACTCATTCATTAATCAATAATGAGTCTTTAGCTCAGTTATATGTACTCATTTTTGAATACATTTAGAAATCAAGTATAATGGCTTATTTCAAATATATGAATTGGGTCAGCTCACTTTTGAAAACATTTTGAATTCACATTCTAAGTATTGCCATGCACTTTAGTGCAATTATCATTTCAGTCATTTAAAAGTCCATAAAAATTTTTGAGTAAAGTAGTGTGAAAATAAGTGAATTTTGTGTTCCATTTTTTAAAATGCATAATGTAAAAAAAATTCCGTAAAAATTACGGTTTTTTACCGGCAGCTGGGTTGGTTGTGCAAAACTGTAAAATTTGCGGAGAATACCCCTCAATAGAATGGTGTTTTACTATACAAGGCCAAATTTTTCCCATAAAATTTACAGAGGGGCCGTGGTAGCCCGATCGGTAGAGTGTCGGATTCGGAGCCGGAGGGCCTCGGGTTCGAACAACGCCCCCTATATCTGGAAGGCCTACTCACGGGCGAGTCACGTGGTCAAAATGAGGCCAGTTTCTCTCGCGCCGTGACTTGACGGAAATCGGTCGGGAAAGCGCCGTGCGTACAATGTAACACGAATTTAAATATTAAATAAAAAAAAGGTGACGCATATCTTTTTTCAATTAAATCACCAATCTAATAGAATAGACAGCTTATTTCTACTTCACCTCACAAAATCACTTATTTTACTAATTTTATAAGTGAAACTTGTGCGTTTTCCAGGGCAGAAAATTAATCTTCAAATTTTACTTTCACACGTTTTCAAAATTTCAAATAGACATCGGGGGGTTGGGGAAACTTGTACCGTAAATAATTATAAAATTATTTAGAGCGTACATTTTTTTCATGTACGGTTATTAATAAATGAGAAATATTTTATTGAGTCTTGTTTAATTTGAAGTTTCCAAGTTTCTTTTTTTTTGAAGAAATAATTATCTCTGATTTTTCAACTTAATCTGCTTTGGTAAAATGTTCTTTTGCTATAAATATCAAAATAGGCAATTAGTTGAAGATTTTTGGGTGGAACTATACAGCTTTGGCAAATTAGTATAACTACTTCAAAAGGAAAATAAATAAGTTGAGCCTACACATAAGTAAATAAATATTCCTAATATATTTTAAACAAAATATCTGTGAACAAATAAATGACTTAATTGTTTAAAGAGATTTTGCTTTTGTTCATATTGATGTAATTTTGTACTTTCACACAAGTAATCCTTTCTTGTAGAAAAAGTTCTGAAAAAAATTGAAAAAAAAAAAAAAAAAAAAGGAATGCTTAGCATATGTTATGCTTTCAACTACCTTATGAATGTGATACTCAAATAAAGACAATATTTTAAGCACAGTAACTTTTATTTGCACATGATAACACATACATCACATAAAAAACACCTATTACCATTTATGTTACACATGAGGTCAAACAAGAGCTAACACTCAAATTATTTAGCTATTAGGAACTCACAATCAAAAACATGAAAAATTAAGAATCAAGTACTAACAGTTCACACTACATATGCAGAGGTGGTGGTCTACTATTTTACACTCATTAATTCTCATAAAGCAAGGTTTAATTTAATTGACTCTTTTCTTTTTTATATACAGCATCAATGATGATTAATAATAATTAAATTTTAATTGATAAAACCTTAAATTATTAAATAAAATAGAAAAATTCAGTTTTTTTTTAAAGGGTTTAAGAAGATGTTCATTTCTCTTTGTACAATACATTAAGAAACTTCATTGTCCATAACTAATTAGAAATTAAAATTCTGCACACTTTCACAATCAGGGTTGCTAATCAATTTTGCAAGAAAAATTCCCTATGATTTCCCTGCATGAAAATGAAACATTATAAAAGAGCGGACACTGATATTTGAAAAAGAACATAAATATCTTGATAATTTCACCACAGGTTTTTAAAAAAAAATCTAAATAAGTAAGGGAAAATAAATAAGAATTCATAATAACTGAAATAATAGCATGGTGATTGAATATATTCAACTTTTACTCAAAAAAAAACTTCTTTTGACCATTCATTACATGGACCTAAAAGTGTGTAAGTGATCCAGAATAATGATTATTGACGACTAATTTCATACACTCAAAATTATCATGAAATTCAAGAATCTATTTTTATGATGAATATTTTAATATTTAACTTGAAAATAAAAACTTAAGCAAAATTGCCATTTTTTATTTTACTTTATTAATATTATCATTATAATTATTACTAGTAATTTATTTGTTTTTTGGTGGTTTATATATTAGGAAATTGATTTTCGCAACTTCAATTTAAGAAGAAAAAAATTCCCTGTATTTTCCAGGTTTTTGAGGAAATTTTTGAAATTTGCTGGATGGTCAGTTCTTTTTATATATATATACATATATTTGAATTCCCTATGATTTCCCTGTTTCTTCAGGTTTCCCTGTGGCGTGGCAACCCTGACAATAATCTGCAATGTACATCACAGTGTTTCCACCTATTCCCTAGGTTGTAATTTAAAAATAGTTTAGGATAATTCAGTCAAACTTTTACATTTTAAAAGATAACTCATAGAAACAATATAAAATTGCTTATTTATTTAGTGTGGACAATTTACGTGCATCTTTCTTAAATTTTTTCAGTGTATTTTTTTCTTTTTGATCTTTTTTCATTTTTTGAAGAGAATCATTTTGTTTTTTGCAAAAGTTGTTCAAAAATATATTAATGAAAACCCATACAATTTGTTTTACAAGAAACAGAGAATCATGACTCTCACATTCATCTATACCTAGAGAAATATCATTTTCATCCAGTACATCAAGAGTTAAATATTTTACAACCTTTCTGTGATTTTGACAACTGATAAAATTTGATTCAAAATGTGTTGACAACAATTTGTTTACAACTGCATATGTGAATTGAGAAACACAAACAACTTCGGGATGTGGGTATTTCAAATTTTGTCTAATTTGTCTAATCAACTCTGTCTAATTTTGATATCCAATCATTGTTTACATCTGTGTCAAGGGGCTTATCAATGCATAAAGTTGATCGACATTGTTCACACTTTAGTTTCAATAGAACTTTATGAGCTGCATATCCACTAATGTATGTTAAAATTGGCAAACTCGATTGAGTACTTACCATTTCTTCCGGAGTGATTAGAAAACCATTAAAAAAAGGATATGAATCTGAGCTATCTTCATCTTCATCCCAATGTTTGTCCTGAAAAAAACTTAGTAACAATTCCCCACAACTTTTCGATTTTACCACAAGGGGTAAAATTGTTTGCATTCTCAATTTTGTTTCAGTGTCATAAATTTGACGTATACTGACATTGTAATTTGACCCTGCCAATGTACGGTAAGACCCAAATCTGTCTTCTAATGAGTCTGTTTGTATTTTCCCTGGTAAAAAATAATCGAAATTTAAAGTTTTAAAACAGTACTCGGCAAGAGCAAGCATAGCTTTTGTAGTATGGCTTATAGCTAGATGGGTTTGCTTTGTTAATCCACCAGTTGTACAATTCATTTCCTCCCATTTGTCTAACCAATTAATAAAGTTAGTTAAGAACTTATACTGAGCTGTGTCAGTATTTGGTGTGAGAGGCGTTTGGAACTCATCCCTTTTATGCTCACCCTTATACAAAGTTTTCACATTCATTATTGACCACCACTTGCAAAGAATCTGAATGTAGTCTGCTGTTTGAATATGATGGTTTATATCATTTTCCTCACCAACCAGTTTAAGACCTTCAGCCACTACATTATTAAAAATTTGTAAGACCAGTTTCACATTTTGTTTCTCAAAGCTGGTTGGAGCCAATGCTTTTTCTGACAGCCCATAACCATACTTTAACAACTTTTCAGATTCAATTTCATGCAATTTTTTTAATGCATGAAAAGAAGCTGTACAAAAAGGTAGAAGGGTGTCAAAATTGGGATAGTACATGCAAGTGCCTAGATTTTTTTGATTGATCCAATTATTTCTAAGGCACTTGAGGATATGAACGGAATCAAAAGAAAAATAGAAATATTTTCCTGGACTTCCAGGATAATCATACCTAACCCGCAACTCAGGGGGAGAGGCAAACATACTAACAGCCTTTTTATTAATAGCATTATTGTCAGTGGCTACTGATATGACATTAAACCCTATGGCAGCTAAACCAATCAAGATTTTTTTTATATATATGAATGGAAATCGTCAGCATCTATGCTACGGACTGCCAAAATATGTGCCACATCTTTGTACGGAGACAATAAACTTTGGGTCATAAATGTGAAAGCACTGGATGCAGCATTTGAGTCATTGTGGGACATACCAAATATTTTCCCCCCGACATAATCAAAATTAGGCTTTAAATGTATTTCATCAATCATCAAACTGATAATTTTCTCTTTCTCCTCTAAAAAAGTATATTTTTGTTTTACATAACTTAAAAAATTCTCATCATCTTGTTCACTGCAAGGATTCACATTAAATTCTGCACATATTCTTCTCAAAGTACTTACATGAGGTAAAATAAAAACATTTGAACTTCGTAAAAATTTGTAACAATGAGGAGAAATAGACTTTAAGAGACAACAAAATACGAGAAAACTGGGAGAATACCTACGTTGCTGTTTTGTTACATTAAAGTTAGCAAACTGTTCAATTACAAAATTTAAAAACTTGATCTGTGAATCATCATTGCAACTATCTTTAAGTTTTAGGAGAAGCTGAACAACAACATCACAAATTACTTTTGATTCATCAGAATTATTCACATCTGACTTACTTAACATTTTCAAAGAAGACAAAATTTTAAACAATATATTTGAATCATCGACTTTCATTGGAAAATCAAAAGTATCTAGTTTTTTTAACGAAAAATTTTTATGGAATACATATACATTTAAATCATTCTTTACAAGCATGCTGCACAATACCTCATGAGTTTCTGACAGATGCAACAAGAGCACGGAATCTTCTTTAGGAATGTAAGTCCAAAATTCATCAAGTTTTTGCTCTTGAAATCATTGCTTCAGTTCTTTTAAGGTAGAAAACAGAGTTTTGTTTTTATACTCATTGTCAGCAATAATACTTGCCTCTTGAGCTTTTTTAAAGAGAGATTCCTCTAATCTCTTACGTTTTTTAGAAGGAGATTCTCGTGCAGGTGTGACTGATGGCTGGAGGTAAGATGGACAGTTACCCGGCAAAAATACAGGAATCGCTCCGTCTCTTAAACGAGGATGTTTTAGTTCACTCTTTAGAAGTCTCATCGACTTTTCATCGAAGAATTCTGCTTCATGAAGAATGTCTTCTTTGCGAAAATGTAATTCACATACCTAAGGAATAGAAAACTCATCAATAAAAAAACATATACAAAAAAAAAAATTGAATATTAAGAAAAGCGTTTAACTGAAAATGATAAAACTCAACGATATTGAACTGTATTTTTCTACTTAAAATCGGGCAGATAGGTGCAGAAAAAGATTTTAAAAAATCTTTCTGCAATAATAATTATCTGTCATCTTATAGATATGCGACAGGCGTCTCAGCATTGCATTGTTTACCTGATATCGAATGTTGCATAATTTTTAAAATTGCAACATTGTTTAACAAAATTATTACTTAGCGAAAAATAATTATGTTTCACTTTCAAATATATTTTGTTGATATGATCAACTATATTTGTTAGAACACCAGTGACATAGCCACGGGGGTCCAGACCTTTCTCCTAAAATGAGTAAAAAAATTCAAAAATAAAAGTGTCCACTCTTTTAATATTTTCCTATCGCATGCATAAGATATGGAAATCAAATCTGAGCGCATACATTCCCCAACTCTTAAATTTTGTTATAAAAAACAAGTTTCACAAAAAAAAAAAAAAAAAGAAGACGTAATTGGGTTGTGCTTTTCCTATGAAAAAATGCCAAATGTCTTCGAAGAAGAGCATCGATTTGGATTAAAGATGCATCAAGTTTAAAATAGAAAATTTTTGAACTATTTTATGAAGTGTAAATGCATTTCCATTTAACATAGTAAATTTATCTATATATTAAGTATAATTATCAATTTAATTTAAAATAAATAATAAACCATTTCAAAAAAAAGCAAAAAAATAAATAAATAAAATAATATAGTAAATGGGTAATTTGCTTTATGTTTGTCTGCAAGTAAAAACTGATGTTTATTATTATTAGTTGCATTCTGTTATTTACTTTATTACTTTTCATTCTTTCATATTTTATTTTCATATTGGTATGTAGGTTATATAGACCGCTGAGCAAACTCTTGTATTTAGATATCATAGCTACTTTATCATTATTAGCTGCATTCTGTTCATTACTTTATTATTTTTCATTCTTTCATATTTTATTTTCATATTGGTCCCCCGACACGACGACGCTTGGTTATATTACTGCTATTATTTATAAGGCAATTTATCAGAAACCTCAAAAGCCGATAAATATATTATTTTAAACATTTTTTAGTCAGGTATTTTTAGTTCTTTATTTTAGTTTTATTTAAGGTTTTTTTTAGTCGGGGGTTTTTTAAATTTTTAATTTTAGTTTCATTTAAAGTTTTTTTCAGTAGGCGATTTTTAAAATTTTTAATTTAATTTTTATTTCATGCTTTTTAAAGGCCAGAATTCAAACTTTCCCGGACGTGAAATTGTAACACGAGATTCTGTGCCACTGAATCTGCGTATTCTGACAATAGTTGCAATTCAAGTTATTGCTAACCGTAGTATGCAAGTTATTGCTCACCGTGATATGTAACTTATTGCTCACCGTATGCAACATAGTGTTGGAAAAAGGTTTTGTTCACCGTGCAATTCGTAATTATGTTGCACAAAGTTATTGTAAATACGCGATCGTAATATACAGTCGGACCTCCATATATCGAAGTAGCAAATTGCCGGGAAAAAATTCGATATATAGAAACGATCTTATTTTAACATAAAAAACTTCTAAATCATTAAAATGTGCATGAAACCCAATTTATAATTTAAACGAGCATTAAATGAAAGATAACAATAAAAATATTAATTTTGCAGAAATTACATTTTTGCGCCTTCATACATCTTCATTCTTCGGCAAATCAACTTGATCTGTAACATTAGGGGATTTTCGTTTTGACAATGGAATCGAGTGAAATGTAAAAAATCAATCTACTTAACTTGAATGATTTTTACTGAAGCTAAAAAGACTAGGAGTCTAAAGCAGAGAAAAACCTACGAGTATCTCGAAAAAAATTTCGATATATAGTAGAGACGTACCGAGTACTCGGAAACTACTCGGTACTCGGCCAATTTGCCGAGTACTCGGTACTCGGCCAAATTCTGATCAGATACTCGGCCAATACCGAGAAGTTGCAAAAAATTGAATATTTTCCAAGACAGATACTAAAATTTATAAAAAAAGAGCAAGAATTATATTCTGCAATTATTTACCATTAAAATTTATAAGTCAAATTTAAATTTTGAAAATAATGAAGTTTGTAATGCTTCAATGGAATAAATCTTTATTTTAATGTCTCCAAAGTTAATAAAACTTATTTATTAAAAATTATGCAAAAAAGAAAATATGGAAATATATAATGGTATAGAAAATATGGAATTTTTATATTAAAATTGGATTTTTGCTTCAACCAAAAATTAGTTATAAGAAATATAAAAATATTTTTGCTTAAAAAATAAAAGGAAATGAAAAAACGTTGAAAGTACAGTGCAGGAATACTGCAGACACATGTTTTGGCATTACAAGGAATTCTTTTTTTCAATGCACAAAATGGGAGCTCGTGGATTTAAAGACAAAACTCTGACTTTTTTGTTGAATGTCTTTACATTCTTTAGCTCACATGTTATGCACTGAAAAAGACATTCCCTGTAATGGGGGGGGGGGGGGCAGAAACACGTGTCTGCAGTGTTCCTGCACATTTGTTTTATCTGCTTTTAAAAATTATTTATATTTGGCAGACTAGAACTATAATTGATTCGTATACAGTGAAAACCCTCCTAACGTACACCCCTCAAAGGCAGACACCACTCTTATGCGGACAATTTTTAATTCCCCAGTTCCAATGCAAATAACATTCTTAAACCCCTGTCCTGCGGTCATCGCTCTATTGCGAACAAAAAAAATTGTCCTGTTAGTGTCCACATTAGAGGGATTTTACTGTAATTTGCCTTAATTCCAACTTGATTAATCATACCTTTTATTTATTTTTAATTTTAAAAATAATTTTTTTGTAAAATTTTAGACAAACAAAACTGTTTATGTAATGCGTAATTAAATTTCAGCAGGAATTTAGTTTTAAAAACTATTATATGGACAAGGAGGTCTATACTACTATTCCATTAAGTTCAAAATTCATCACATGCGTGTAGATGGTTCTTCTTAGAACATAATTGGTACTTGGTAACTCGGCCGAGTAGTGAAAAGCCGAGTACTCGGTAACTCGGTACTCGGCCGAGTAGTGAAAGGCCGGGTACTCGGCTACTCGGCCCAAGTGCTACTTGGTACGTCTCTAATTTTAAGATTCAAAAATATGTTATAATGCTTAGATAAGATGTGATTTTGTTTAATGCTTTGCTTAAAGATAAGGTTTCCATTATCATGTACGTTTTTAGTCTAAAATAATATGTTAACCAACTACTTTTCTGAACTATATTAGTCATGGCGTGTAATAAAAACTCAAAATTTTTATTTTGTTCTAAACTAATTTTGGAGTAAAAGCAATATTACAAGAGTGAAAATCTGCATCACACACAGAAAGAGGGATCTATGTAGTTTTGCCTGTTGAGGTTAAGATAGTATAATGCAGTGTAGTTAAATTTAGAGCAATACAATTTAAAAATGCAAAATTAATTTATAAAAGTAAAATCAACTGATTTTAATTACTGATTTTGTTAAAAAATCACTTAATACAAATCAATTGATTTAAATCAATTTTTTTTAAAAAAATCACTTGATTTAGATCATGATTTTAATCACTATTTAAATCAAGCTGATTTAAATCAACAAACCCTGATTAAACATGAATCTTGAGATACAATCAACTTATAAAAACCTATATTTACCCATAAAATCAAATATTAAATAAATATCTTTGTCATTTTGGCCTTTACAACCTTCAGCAATGTGATAATGTTTGAGTGATTATGAAATTCTTGAAGATACCATATCTCTCGAAAGGTTCGCTAAAAAAGAAAATTTAAGAAATTAAAAAATTGAATGCAAAATGAAGTACATATGCAAGAAAAGTAGGTACAAAAGTTGCCAGGAGAGATGCATGACATCCGTTCTCTCCGGGGGGGGGGATTTAAAAAAAAAAAAAAGAGGACTAGATAAATCATGAAAAAATGTGTTGGACCAATATTCTTAACAATCGAAATAGTAATAGTTTTATTTCTTTTATATGTTTTAAAATAATATTTTGGTTTGGAAAGAGTTAATTTTTTATAGTGTTCTTACTCAATGCTAACTTCATAGAAAAAATATTGTAAATTAATCTTAAAAAGGTAAACACGATTATATCAAAAGAAAAAAGATAACATTAAAATGCATATTTGCAATAAACTAATTTATAAAAATTTGCAAATTTGTGCAATTTAACACTGCATTTTGTTTTCTACTTTTCAGCACAAATCCATTTTTATTTCATAATTAATGCTGAAAATACATGACTTCATAAGCTTTGGTTTAGAGACGTACCGAGTACTCGGTAACTACTCGGTACTCGGCCTACTCGGCCAATTTGCCGAGTACTCGGTACTCGGCCAAATTCTGATCAGATACTCGGCCAATACCAAGTAGTTGCAAAAAATTGAATATTGTCCAAGACAGATACTAAAATTTATAAAAAAAAGAGCAAGCATTATATTCTGCAATCATTTACAATTAAAATTTATAAGTCAAATTTACCCTCTTGATTCAGCCACTAAGGATAAGAAAAAAGTAACATTCAACTATTGGGTTTGTAAAGCCCCATAGCATTGAAAGAAGAAACAGTAGATCTTCTTGTCGTAGCATACTACATACTGCACAGTATGCTAAGGACTCATAATATCACTGTCATAAATGATGGTGATAAATTAGAAATGCCAGAAGACAACATGGGTTCCAATTGCATCTACAAACAAGAGACATCGCAGGTTTTCTTTTACAAATATCAGGGAAACCTTCGCATCTTATTTTAACTAAACATGGGAGGCAAGATGCACACTTAAATAGAAGAAACTGATGTTTTTATTGTTTTTTATTTACTGTACATTTGCACATTTATGTGTTCAAATTGTTGTTTTTGTACAGGGCAATTTCACGAAAATATCAACTTGAGCATCAAAATTTCAATGTTATCAAAATACAAAGTAATATATATTATTTGAAAGCTTAAACTATCTATTTTAATACTGTATCACTTTAATTTTATATTAGAAACTGTTTTATTAAAAATAGGCCATAACAGATTCTGCAGACTTTTCTAGAGAATTTTGTTTGATAATTTGTTATACAGTAATCAATGTTTTTCTCAAAATATTTTCTAGCCAAAAAAAAAGAGTTATGTGTTTTGTAATACACATTATAAAGTTTCTTACTACAACCTAATTGTTATAAATATTCTTATGATTCTCCGTTTAGGGACACAGTATTATGTTTATTTTATGAATGTCAGTCATTAACCATAAAAAAGCAACTTTTTCCACTGAGCATGAAAATTTTTAGTGGAAACTTTAAGAAGTTCATACTTTCTGCCTACATTAAGAGTATGTAAAAACTGAATAAGTCGAGTTTGAAATTCGCATTGGGAACACAGAAAATTCCTTGGTAACTGACTGACTTAATGTGGTAACTGACATTTTATTCAATTTTAAAACAACTACAATGTACTTAATGAAACACCCCTAAAATATTCCTCTTTTAAAAATAAATATAGAACAACTGAACTCATGAGTTCTAAGACAGTTAAATATTTTTAAAGTTTTGTTTTTTATTTTTCCATATATTTTATTTCAACTTTAAAATAATTCATTCCATTTAGGATTCATTAAGGAAATAATGAACGACTTGGGTGGAATGCAGTGAAAAATCAATCATTAATAATGTTTTCACTTTTTCTAATGCGATAAACGAGAAAGTTTAAATGGCGTTGGTCTCACGCTTGACGCTGAAATCAAAGTCAAGTTGATGCCAGCGTGGCGATTCGCGACGGCGGTTTTGCTCGGGAGCGCATGCGCAGAAGAATCAACTTTTCCCCTCGACGAGAAGCGACGCCAGAGATTGGTGCTTTCGCTTCTAGGAAACCAGGGCTTTAGACTGACAAATGTTATTGAATATATAAATTCCAATTTTGCATTAAATTCCAGCTTTGTTTGATGAAAAACGTAGCATTCTTAAAACATTTAGTAAATATAGAGTATTTGTAAGGTAGGTAAAAAATGGGGAACGGAAAATTCCTAGCTAATAGTTGTATAGCTAGAACAGCTAAATTTTAATGTAATATTTTTCTTCGCAATGCAGCTATATTTGCGTAAATCTTTGATATTTGTTTGAAAAAATGCAAACTGTCTTGATGGATATGTTTTTGAATTCCTAAAGCAATAATAACAGAACTGTGTAATAATGCAAAGATTTCATTTAGAAATTCTCCCGCTTTTCCCACTGACCGAGGGTTCTGTTCTGATTGGTTTGTTACTCACCAAAACAGTCGTATTCATGCTACTAGAAAATCGATTTTAAATTAGCACAACAATTTAGAATTCCATGTATTTGTCTTTAAAACATCCCTCTTTGTTTTTCAAGCAATTAAGTATTGCTTATTGTTTCTAGTACATTGAGTTTGATCTTCAGCTGACTTATCATTTGCTGTTTAAAAAACTGGAAGAATCTCCCCCCCCCCACCCCCCGACGTTGTTCGAAAACTGATAAGCACACGAAATTCCCCAATCGTTGATGTGGCTAACAGTTGCTTTTACACACGTGGCCAAAGCGAACCTCGCCGGAATCTAACATATTTTTGAATATTGGATAGTTTACGTTAAGTGTTTCGTTTGGAGCGCAAAATCGACAGAACTGGATAATTTTAACAAACCTGATGGATTCAATAAATATGGGACAATTTTATGAGTGTTATAGCAGTTAATAAACACATTTTTTTTTTCTAATTCTTGATTAAGAGACATTGAATTGACATTGACAAACGGTGAAAACAGAGTCAAAGTTTTTACCTACATATATAAATTTCAAGTTTTCTACTTTTTTATTTAAAATATCTGTTTGTCTTCAGGAGCCACTGTATCTTGGAAACTGTGTGATAAGTTGCGAATCAGAAAATGATGATGTATTTGAAATCCAAGAATACACAACAAAAGAAGCTTATTTATTGAAAGTAAGTATATTATTTTTGTAAACAATTTTAGTGATTTCAGTGGCAGTTACGGTTTTTCAATGTAGAAAATCTTTCATTGCAACCTCCGTTTAGCAACAACAGAGAAAACTCATAAACTGGAAACCTGACATTTGCACCCCTGATTTGAAGATTTCAAATAAAAAAAAATAATAATAATAATAAATTAAATAAATGTGCGTCACGGGACGCTCGGCAGAAGGGATAACTTTCATAGGATTAAATTATTATCATTATTTAATCCTATGAAAGTAACAATTGGTTATGGTAGCTATAACCAGCAACGAAATTTTTGCACTGTATGTTATCTAAAAATCTTGCAAAGACTGCATTAAGTACAGTTTCCGTGACTTGTAGTGGCTTCTTCTGGCTTATTAAGCATTTGTAATTGTTGTAGAAACGATAATAAATTTTTAGCTCGATCAGAAGCAAAATTAACATTAAAATCTCAGGTTAAAGGAATTTTATAATAATCTTCATTAACTAAAGCAGGACCTTAAAAAAAAACTGACTTCAAAATTGCTCCAAATGAAAAATAATTTTATTTTTGATCACCATTCAGACTACTTTTAAACATAAGTTTTGATGTCGGCGCAAAAACAATAGATTAAATGACGCGTCGTTTCTAAATATTTCGTTTATCAGAGAAAACACTCAAACTTACGAAACATTTTAGATTTTACTCCGTGATGAACAAAAAAATGTTTATTTATTTTTGTTTCCCTACCCTCGTGTTGCGGGATTTGCGGGGATGTACCGTATTACCTCGCATTAGCCGACATGCCGGAAAAAAGCGAGGTTGCGAGGTTGACCAGCGTGCCGGGAAATTCGGATTTTCCGGCATGCCATATAATTCAAGGTTTATTTTGAAACCACACAAAAGTAAATTTTCCCCTCTGTTTCAACCGCAAAGCAACCTCTACTAAGAAAAATAATAATAAATTCCTAAAGTAATCTCCTTTTCAAAAACGAACCGATAAATTTCAGGTCGTCGAGATGAAAAAAGCTGTGGTAGTTTGATGATGCTTTATCTTACTATAGTTAATAAATATTTGTACAAAATTAAAGTGTTTATTAATACTAATAAAACTGATCTGTACTGCCGGGCTGAGCACAAGAATTGAATCTGCAGCTGAGCTCAAAACGAGAAATCTGAAATCACTTTTTTAATGTTTATGCCTCCATGTATTTTATTTAGATGCTACTTTTTCAGGAATTTTATTTTAATATTTTCCATTCACAAATATTCATAAAACAATGTATTTATGTAGTATATGTTACGAAAAATCAGCTAGTGACAATAATTTGGATAAAAAGTGTAGATACGAATTATACTCGTGTGCTTAGCACACCAGTATAGACCTTATATTATTTTTTAAAAAAAAATTGAATATATATTTGTTATAGTATTAAATTGTTATAATTTTTTAACTTTGTTTTTTTCCGGCATGCCTGAAAGGACCAGGAAAGGGTTGTTGAAAATCTGATGAACCTCATATTTTACGGCATGCTGGCAAATGCGGGGTAATACGGCAGTTTGTTCTGTACACCGTTTAACAGTTCAAAACCCTAAATGAAGCGAGATAATTTTAGTATAATCGCAAAAATGTCTTTGTTTTGAAAATAAATTTAAGATTTAATACTGTTTAAAAATGTTAATTGTAAATAAATGTTATCACCATAAAAAAAAACCACAAGGTTAAGTTTAAATCTGAAACGATAAAATTGGCATATTATTACAACCAGGCTGGGATCTATATTTTGCCCCCCCCCCCCCCTGCAAAAATCACCACGGACATTCACCGGACACTTTATTGGATCCCCCTCCAAATAAATAACTTTTTAACGAGTGTTTGTGTTAAAGTTAAAGTGATTTTAGATTTTATTCTGCGATGCACAAATTAAATGTTTATTTATTTATTTATTTTTTTGTTTTGTTTTTTCGGCCGTCCCCAACCCCCACGTTGCTGAGCCTGCGGGGGACGAAGTTCGTTTAAAATATGTACACCTTATCACAACTCAAAACCCCAAATGAAGCGAGATATTTTTAGTATAACTAATCGCAAAAATGTTTTTGTTTTAAAAATAAATTTAAAGATTAAATGCTCTTTTGAATATATATTGCTTACAATGTTATTGGCATTGTATTGTTAAACTCACCTTTCGTTAGGAGATTGCGTTATGTTGCAACGATTATCCATCTTCTGTTAGTTTCATTACTTTTTACTTTTTCTACTATCACTTAAAGCTGACCCAAAGAGTGAAGAAACCGAATTTCCCCAAGCATGCGCGCTTCTGTCGTATGCGCGAACGAAGGGAATGCCAGACGAGAGTTTCGCCATTAATCGTTATGTCACAAATAGCTTTACCCTTCGTAAGAAGTTATCACGTCAAAAAAAAAAAGAAAAAAAGAAAAACTTCATCACTGTTTTCAGGTCTTATGACTCATCACCACTTTTATGTTGACATTGGGATGTTAAAAGGATCTTTGCAAGAAAGGATTAGCTGAGCTGGCTGGAGGAATTTGATTGAAATTTTTTGGATCACATAAGTATTGTTCGCTATAGCTCTGTAAAATAACCACCACTGCACTGCCCTGCACACAGCGCAGTAGAAAAGCAGTTCAGAGTGGGGAATCTGTAAAATAGCTAATGTAGGAAAAAAGATGTTACACCAACTTTAAGTCGAGTCCCGACTTAACCACTCAAGCGGCTGCGACGTAATATTACGTCAACGAATTTATATGTCATTAGCGGCAGCGTCGTAATATTACGTTCGAAGCGTTCGGCTTTCCTGCAGAACACCAGCAGTTTTTCCCCTTGCGGGAAGTGAAGGGTGAAGGAATTGACGAACAGTAGGGGCGTTAAAAGGCATCTACCGCTCCTTTGTCCACCCTCCGTGTCAATTTCTCCCAGTCAGGAATCACTTGAGCATGATTTTCAACTGTCATGTTTCTTTTGAAATACTCGTACAACGTGGATTTTTATTTATTTATTTATTTATTTATTTTTTTTTAATGCTTGCAAGTTTGTGAATAAAAGTAAAATAAACATTTTACAATTATTTATAATGGCAATTTTAATATTTGAATAAGTTTGATTATGTAGAAAAATCTCTGAAAGGTCTTACAAATTATGCAATCAAGATTGATTAAGCTTTAATGTAAAATTTGTCATCCCTAATTCTTCAGTTATTGCAGAACTGAGAACTAATATTATTTCTGTAATTTGAGTGTGCTTGGAAAAATCTTGCAGAGAATGCTCTTATAGTAATTTTCATGGTAATCTTTAACTCGTATAAAGAGTTCAATGGACCGAAAGTTTTATTCGTAATAACGGAAATTTAGCTGCAATGGAGTTCAAGCAATATAATAGCATTTTTAAGGAAACAAAACCCTTATTTTGTTTCATTGGTTTTCGCTTATGAGGTATTACGTTTTTGAGCAATAAAAAGTTTTAAAGTTTGACGATATCAGATTTACAGTTATGTATATGATTAGAAATGATTTTATTATTTTAATGTTTTGAAGCTCAAATTTAGATAAAAAAAAAAATCATAACCTATAATTTCTTTTAAATATTTATGCACTTTAAAACCGTGAAGAATATTCCGAAACGTTCCTACAAAATAATGCGCAGCTAATGTGCTTAAATTCTGGCAGTAACGTATCGAGAAAAAAAAAAAGCACAACAGTTTCCCGCTAAAAGACAGTAACCCTTTCCGAAATCAACATGGAATTTTTCTGAAGTATTCAGAAACTTTCTCAATAGAAGGCAATGACGTTTTAGGGAAGAAATCAGGTACTCTCTAAGAAAACTTATTTATGTTAGTTTGTTAGCTCCCTGATTTATCCCCTCAATCTGGATAAACCGTATAGTTGAACTTAAGGCTCAATAATCAAGCTCAATAAGAATTTAATAAAAACGCTGAGTATATTTTGATACTGGTAGCTAAAGATATTTTTTTCAAAACAGCAAGAAGTTTGCATTCCTGCAACTTGAAGCAATTCTGGAAACCTTTTCGCCGAACCACTTGATTTTCGCAGAAAACTGGTGGAAACCCGTTAAATTCTAAAATGTTGCTCGGAAATAACCTGTGACGTTCAGGAATTTTCTTACAATGAAGAAGCTATTTCCACTTTTCTCCTCTCTTCATAGGTGATTTAAATTATAGCATTTGCTCTGGCGCGTTGAAAAGTAAACTAGTGCGTAATAATAAAAACAGAAAAAATTGGTGTTTTTGGACAAAAGAACCAAAATTTGAGTTGTTTCTTAACTTTTCATGGGAAGGGGGTGTAAAACCTTTTAAATGATGCTTCAATTGGTTTGATAAAGTATTGATGAAGTTATGGCGCTCCCACCGAAAAAAAAAAGAAGCGTTTAAGAAACAATATATATGATAATGATAATAATAATAATAACAAACAATTTCAGCAAAAGTATTGGAGAAATTCAGGTTTCAAGTTATTCTAATTTCAAATTAATTAGACTTAAATAATGCAATGTGTTCAAAAAATAAAACAAAACTATATTTTATATTATGATTATTAGTTCGTTTTTTGGCCAAAACTAATATTGTGTAGTTGAAACTTGCAAACTTTTCTCCTAAATAATAAAATTTTAAAGACATGCTAATATTATGTACCTTTTATTCGCCACCTCGCCCCAATTGCGTAAACTGACTTAACGCCCGTATTGAGGTAGGAAAAAGTATTAAGTTGAGCTATTTTTTTTTTTGGGGGGGGGGGCGGCTTTGGTTTCGCGTCAGCGACACACTCATGTTTAGAAGCGAAAATAATAATAATAATAATAATAAACTTTTCTTGTTACATAATAAAATTAGCAACTAAGTTTGAAGCTTGACCGTGTTAAAAATAAAAAATACAAATTACCATCTATAGCAAGTATTTTGAATCAAGTCTTGCCAGAAACAAGCAGAAAATTCATCGTCTCTTAGCTCTACTGATCGTATCTAGTATTCTCTGGATTTATACCTACTTTTCGCGACTAAATTTTAGATTAGCAAAAAAGAAATCTGATTTGGTTGAAAGTCAACACTGGTTGGAACAGTAAATTTTCTCTGCAGTAGATAATCTTTTGACTTCGAATCACCAACAGGCCAATCTTAACAGTACTGCAACTATGGGCATGACGCCTTGCGCTTATCCGTCAGTGAAAGCATGCATATATTGGAAGCTCGTTTGAAATACAGCATAACTCCAAACGTACGCGATTTTCAAAGGACAGAAAAAAGTTATCGTTAATTCAAGGATATCGTTAAACCGAGGAGCATGGATTTTTAATGCAGTCAAATCTGGACCAGTGAAATTCGTCGTTAAATTGGGGAAATCTCAAATCGAAGTTATACCGTACTTCAATACAGATAATAAAAAGATGCTTCAGTTGCATAAATGTGTACTAAAATGTGTTCAAATGGGATCCGGTGTACGGGATGTGAACTAAAATATGTTCCGAATTATGTTTTGTTACAAAGAAAATGCAACAATTGTGTTCTGCTCAAGATATTTGCTTAGTTAAAACCTGGAAACTCATTTGAACAGAGATTGGAAGCACATTTGAGAATAGATTGGGGACAAATTTGAGAACAGATTTTGAGCACATCTTGGCGCACTTGTGAGATCATCCCTTTCTTTGTCACTACTGAGGGAAAGGGGGGGGGGGGATCCAGATGATAGAAAAGTATTTAATGCCACATTTAAATACTAATCATAATGGAAGTACATTTGTATCAGAGATTGGAGGTGAGCTATAAGTAAATGTAAAAAATAAAGTCATAATTTTTTAAACTAGCTGCAAAACAAAAAACTATATGATAGAATAGAATATAATATAATGCAGTATAGCACCGTTGATGCGTTTTTCAAGCGACTGATATGGAATGATGCATAAATGATTTTTTTTTCTCTGCAGACAATAATTTTCGAAACAGAGACTTATCCAAAAGTTGGATAAGTCTCTATTTCGGTCTCGCTATTTTTTCTTTTGCTACGGCGGCATTCATGTAAAATTATTTTAAATTTTTAAATTTATATTTTAAATGAAAATACTTTACATATCCGAAACAGGTCAATTTTTAGGTCAATAAAAGAGGGTGAAAAATAATAATAATGTTAAAAATACACAAATAAATCAAGTATAATCTATTAGCTTCATATTATAGTTCAGAGCAAATCTTATTTTTAGTTTATTAAATGATTCATTTTGGAGAACTCATTTAATGAACAAGTTCAGATAATTTTATGAAATTTTGTTAAAAGCGTTGAAGAAAATAAGCAAAGGAACGAAAGAAAGAAGTGAAAGTGTAAAAATCACTCTTGTACATGTTACACTCACAAAAGCAGTTTGTCAACTTTCTTTCTCTTGAGTACTGAAGCACTCGTGTAAGCCCCCTGAATTTGACTGACAACAGGGCGGAGAAGATAGATAACGTGACGTATGTTGCTTTTAGAATCCATTTCCAGTTTCATTTCATTCGTGAGGAAATTTCTCTGACCGTTCAACACGCTTCTTATTAGGAGTACAAGTTTCGCCAAGTTTCTTATCCAATTTTAAAACTAATAATTATAAAGTAAACAACAAATTAGCCTTTTTACAACTTAAAATAATTTACCACAACATTTAAACCTAATCCTACAGATTGAAATTTAAAAATTTGTAAAACTATGCTGATTGCAAAAATACTGAAACACATCTATACAACTGCCAATTTAACGTGCACACTAAAGATATATTGACAGATTAATGCATCTTTTAAAAAAACTGAAATATTGTATCTATACCTATTAAATAAAATATAATTTTAAAACAATTTTCTTTATTGATGCCCATTAACCGCATTATCCACCTTTTCATGTATAAATAACATCACTATTGTTATAAGTTTTATAACTAGAAATCATTGAAGAATGTTTAATGCAGTACATTTATATAGCTTCATTTTAAATCTCAGAATTTTTTTTAAAAACTAAACTTAATGTAATGTAACTTTCAATAGAATACATTGCAAATAAACTTTTTATTGATTGTTGAATGAATTCTGGATCCAAGGGAAGGGATCAATGCACAAATTTTAAAATCAAACATACATTTCTGTTATGATATATCAAAAGGTACAATTTTGAATTAAAAAAAAATATATATCAAATTGCAAAAGAAAATTTGCAACATAATTTGTTTCTGGCCGAGGCGGTCGAATCACAGCTCAACCGTCATTTAGCCGGGGCACAAGTACATTTCACTGGCGTGCTAATCAATTTTAGATATCAATGTGAAGGAAATGCCGGCTTATATGAGATATTTACTGCATTCAGTTTTTTTATGACTATTCTAGACTGACGATCCCAAATAGGGTGAATTTACAACTACTGAATGCGGCAAAGTTTGATAATATACTTATAACTCTTCCTAAGCTCTCTGACTAAGAGATGACACACACACATATATCGCATATTTATTTCTATATGTGTGTTTGAAAACCTGTAACGCATCATCCAAAGCAGAGGATTTATTGTCCTTTAAATTGTACACATATTATCATTTGTCTGATTTCCTGAAGGGAATTGTATCTTTAACTGGAGTTTTGAGTCTGATGATAACATGTCTGTGAGCTTTTTAAAATCAGTTCATTTGCTATTATTTTACAAGACGGAAAGGTATCACAGAAATATTAGAACCTGTTCGGGGAAACCCAAATTCATTTCAATAGTTAATTCAAAATCTATTTTATTTTTCTTCATCTTCTTCAGAACTTAGCGCAGTGGTGGTGCCCAGCCTACGGCAAGGGCGGATTTCAGGGGATAGTCATGGGGGTATGACCCCCCCCCCTAAACCATCGACCTATTATCCATTCATCATTACTTTACGTGATCATAATTTAATAATTGCATACGAGTTAGATGGATGAATGTAGCATATCATGAAAATATATCAATACGCATTGTGTTCAGATGCTTCATGAATAAAGTTGTCATCTGTAATAATGTTTAGTCTATTAATTATTTGTTTAAGTAAATATTTGAAATAATTCTTCCTTTCATTGATTCTGATATTAATTTGGAAAAAAAATGTGCAGTTCTAGATGCCATGTTTTTTGCCGATTCGATACATTTTATTGACACCCAAACAGTGTCAGAAATTTTTCGTAACCAAAACTGAATATTTTTCAGCATGACCACCCCTCCCCCTAAAATGCTTGTCTGCATCCTCCCTTGATCTACGGCCCGTGAAGCATATGTGCTCTGTAAAAAGAAATGTGTAAGGTTACCAGTATTAATAGGTGTAACGTTACAAGAATTATGTTTTTGGTTTGGAAGGTTGTCGTAACATAAAGGCATAATCATAAGCAGACTATTCATTATTTATGAGAGTGTAAATATATATTATTAACGTATCCCTGGGCTTTTATAATCTTAAATGAGGAATATAAAAAATGTGAAATTCATTTATAAATTAATTAGTTGGTTAAGAACCAACCAATTTTAATAGAAAATATATATATATTTTTTTTTGCTGTTGTGAGATTAGTATAGAAATAATTCTGTTCTAAAGGAGACAGCTTTTTTCTTTAGAATTTTTTCTATAGCTTTCTTGGGGTAGGGTGGGATGTAGGATCTTTCGAGAAAACATGAAAAGCACCTTGTTGCACTCGATGTTGAAATCGATAAGGAATTCAGTTTCTACTTATTCTAGTTCGAAAGAAAGGCATGAGTAGAAAGAGCGAGCACATTCACAATACAAAATAGCTCTTATCGATGGGGGTCGTTCCTGGGGGATCTTTTACCTCACGTGTGTTTGCAGGAGACCTTGTCTCAATGGTCTAAGGTCAGTTCTAACTGGTTTGTACTTTCAAATACATATGACACAGAGACCTAAATTTAATGAACAAAGTGATAGAAAACTATTGTGATTGACCGATAATTGTGAATGGTTTTTGATGTTTTCAAGGCAAATCATTAATTTTAAAAAAATGTTTAAAAGTATCACATTTTAAAACTTACATCCAAACTTTTACATCAATCAGAATGTATCACACAACTTTTTAACGAATTCCTTACAAAACTAAAATTGTATGAGGCATTCACAATTCCACAGAACGGATTTGTAAATCACGTAATTTTTTGGGTAATATAGATGGTAGAGTGATAATAAAATCCTCGATAAATTAGCGAATTTCGTTCTGATAGTTTTCTGCCTTATCTCTGTTCAGGTCGTGATTTCGAATCTCCTCCCCTCCCCCCACTAACCCCCTAACTGACGAACCTACCATTACCGTAATAATGTTAGATCTAAGTAGTTATTTGTTTTTTATTTCATTACTCCAAAAAAATCTAGTTTTTCTGTGATCTTGCCATACATTCAGTGCGTCTTACTATTCCGTCATTCGTGTTTAGTGACGAAAGGTCATAAGTCCGGGACTTATGCCCTTACTAACGAAACTACGAAACACTAACTTACACTAACGAAAAATGTGACCCCTCAATACAGTCGACTCCCGCTACAAAGCGATCCCACTTACGCGAAATGGCTATAACGCGAGTTTTTCAGGAGCAACGAATTTTAGAGCTAAAGCTAATTTCTTGCTCTCAATACGAAAATATTTGGAAAGGAATCGTGATGCTAAGTTTCGGCTTTGTTATTGACAACTAAACATTAATTCGTGAATGTATTTTCATCCTTTCTGCATCACTGACTGCGCAAGTTCCCACACACCGCATTATAAACATAGCTTTGTTAGTGTGTATAGATCACCACTCCTCATTTTTCATTTATTTTTTCTAAGTATGAAAGGTTATGAAATATTGTGGCATCCATGCGCGCTGTTTCATCTAAAGTTTGAAGATGGAAACAAAAAGTGAAAGTTTGCCACAATTTAAGAAAAGGTAAAGATTCTTGATAAGCTTAACAACTAGAAAGTGGGTCGAAAGTAGCACGACAATTAGGTATGGCGAATCTTTCATACGTATAATTAGAAGTCAAGAGAAGGCAATCCATATAAGTCCAAGGGGTTCCAGTACCATAGATCTAAATGTTATAAAAGTAAATGCGAAGCTACTGTATTTAAAAATATATTAGGATGACGATCAGACTTCGCAGGATAAATCATCTTCAATTTTTAAGATATAAATGTAACTTATTGTATCCACTGTACAGTACTATTACAGTGAATTGCTTTATTATTACTACATACTGTACGTACCGTACTGTTTTATTTTTATATATTTCTCTCCCATTGACATAACATGCAGAGTTTTCTTTCAAACGATACTAAACTTTCATAATATCTGACAGCGTACAAGAGAAACATAATATAAAATGTGAAGCAAAAATATTGAAAATTCGATGAAATAGGAACGTTTAAAGCAATTATTTTTTCACTGTGCATGCGCGAAAGATAACAATTTATAACCTTTATAATTCAAATTCCAGATAGATCTTACAACTCATAAAAAAAATTCCACTTCGATATCATTAAAATTTACAAAGTAATCAGTGTTCAAATGGGCCGAATTTCAATAATTCTTGGCTAGGCAACGAATGATAAGGGGTCGTTCTCAAACTGGCAAAACTTTCTTCTTATCGTGCAAAATGATTCATGATAAAAACGGATTATTTGCGAACGATCCCTCATGCTTCGTCGCCTATCCAAGAATTCGGCTTATTAGATCGCTGACAACTTTTCAAATTTTAAAGATATCGAGTGGAATTTTTTCAATAGTTGAAGGATATATCTGGAATTTGGATTATGAGAGTTATAATTTTCTTATAGTTCGCGCATGCACAGTGAAAAAATAATTGCTTTAAACGTTCATAGTTCATCAAATTTTCAATGCTTTTACTTCAAATTTTATTACTATATTTCTCAAGTATGCTGTGAAATATTCTGAAAGTTTAGTAACCTTTGACGGAAAACTGCGTGTTATGAGCCGAAAACCGTCAAAAACAATTTGTATTTTTCAAAGAAATGCTTATATCTCCGTAGTTTTAAGTGATATTTTCACCAAAATATAAAAATAAATTCTACATAGTTCTTTAACTTATTTCTGAAAGTTGTAGCGTATTCTAAGCTATTTACAGTAAAAGAAGTTCAAAAACCTTTTTTTGTTTCCTCATATTGTTGCTAGTCCCCTAACTGAATAGACTTAATTTTTATTGGAAAATGATAACTGGAGTATACTTTTTATTTGAAAAAAATTACACAGAATTAGCTTCTTATTTCTGGAGAAATCCGTAAAACTGAATTTTTCAAAGTTTCCTAATACCAAATGACTACTTTTGGTCATATAGTGTATGCGCGTGTCGAAGTGTTGATGTGTAATATTATACACACATTGTGTTGAAAAGCATAGTAACACGATGTTGTTTCAGAAGAACGAAGCCAAGCGTTTGAGTATCTGTTTTCAATGCTTTTCGAATTCCTTCTCTGTACAACTTTATACAACTGACCGTCGAACACGCCCAGGAATGGGGAGTATTGGAAGTCACTCGTGCGAACTAAAAGGCAGGCGTGGTCGAAGATAATCTTGACACTTTCCAGGGGGAGAAGCAGAGTTCCAATATGTGCTGCAGTGAAACTAACGTGCGAAAACCTGCTGCAATATGGCTACAATTTTTCCTTGAATTAGAGCCACCAAAGTGGTTAAAGCAGTTGATTCAATTAAATGGCGTCCACTGTACAAAGATC